>NW_023652409.1:0-5276 GCF_015228065.2 Penaeus monodon
GGAAAAAGGGACGGGGGGTTTTTAAAGTTTAAATTACCAAAATTCACCAAAATAGGGCCTATGAAAAAAATTTTGGCACCGTCTGCTCCCCCAGTCAAAATTTCGATGGGGCAACGTTTTAGTACGAAGGATGTTAATCAATCGGTGGTTTGTACGGATGTTTATGCTTGGTGGGAGAAAGTCGTTTTGACTTGCTTGCTGCCAAAATCATAAGCTAGTGTATTTTTTTTTGTTGTTTTTAAACCTAAAACTTTAAAGGGTATGATTAGTATCAAACTTTTCACGAAGGTTTAGTATGAAATGTTTTAAAAGTGAGTGAAGTGTTTCAAAAAGGGAAACAAGGAATGCCCGGGTAAGGTTGAAAGGTCCTTTTCGGACTGTTACGCACCAAAACAGAAGGTCGATGCAGGGTTTTATCCACAGTGTCCATGTTCATTATTTTATGTACCCCAAAAGTAAAGTACACGAAGGGAAAAAATGTGATAGTTATAGTATGAAGCATTGTTTTGAAGTTCCAAAAAATTGGTCTTTTGTGTAAGACATGGGGGTGCATTATCCTGGTAAAGATGCAAGACAAAAAAAAATATTACGGAGGGGTTTCCAGTGAATAAAACAAAAAAACGAGAATTTTTTCTTCTAACGAAATGGACAAAATTGTTTTTTAAAATGTATCAAATCATTTATTCTTTCACACATTTATTATCAACAGTAGATCTTCAAATTCCCTTTTAAATTTTTTCATCCAGTCACCCCGGGTTAAATTAAATAGCGGCTGATTATCCTCCGACGAGCCCTAACCCCTTTCCTGAAGAAACCGTTTTTCGAGCGACTGGTTGGCCCTGAGATCACATTCCCGGGGGTCAAGAATCAGTAGACTAAGTAAACGTGGGATGATCATGTTAAAAGACTAGGTGGGGGTTAAAACCCCCAGGAGGAAGGTCAGCAGGTACCAAACTGTTGTTCTTAATGAGGGTTTTTATGATCTTTAAAAACGTTTTTAGTGCGTTATTACGGGGAATTTTTAGTATAGTATGTTTTTCCAGCTAAAGTTCTCTGTTTATTTTTAAAGTTTTAATTTAGAGATTAATTAATTAAATCCCCACCATAGTAAATACACACAAAAAAAAAAAACAAATCAAATTTTCATCAAATCGAAAGTCTCAAGACACTTAACTTTCCCATTTCTTCAGACTTTTCCTTCTCATTTCCCATTCAACATTTTAGCGTTATTAACGCCGGGGGAAGCATAGAACCAGTTTAAAGGGGACTGATAGGGATTCTTTACTAAAATAAAGTTTATGCGTATATAAACGATGCTAGCATGTGGAGAAAACAATTTAGCTTTTTTTTTTTTTTTCTCAAATTTTACATCCCAGTAAAAGCGGTTCTGGGTACTTATTTTCATAAAGGACCTCAATGGGGTGTAAAAAAAATAAATAACCCCGAATTTTACGGGCGAGGTCCCCTTAAAAACCCCCCCAAACTTCAAAGGGTTATCCAGCTATAAGATTTTTAAAGTCCATACCTTAAATATTCGCAGAAGACCCTGGGTTTTACAAAATCCCGGTCTCATTTAGAGATAGATCAAATTCCTGTTAAAAATTTCTGTACGGTTTGGTGATGGTTTCCCCTTTTAAATATTTGTATTTGCTGCTTTGTGCGAAATTAGTGCGTGGTGCTTTGAGGGGTTGCGAACCATTTGGTTTACCAACGACCCATTTTTCCTGCTTCGAACCGGGAAGGGAACCCTGGTCGGGGTCCCCGTTATATGGTCACCACTTGGCTCCCAACTCCACACTGATACCATGTAAATAATTATGTTATTTATTTTACTACTTTTGAAAATTTAAATTTTGGGAAAATTAATTTTCATAAATGATCAAATAAAGTAAATTGATGTTTTTAAGTGATGATTTTGTGATTATTCCCCTGGTTCTTATTGCAGCTTCCCTATTTAGAGTGGAAGAAACCCATCAGCATTGTTGGGCTATCCACCCTAGGGCATTTCCCCCCGGGGCTATTCTACCCTGTCTGTTGTCTCGGCCTAATTACCCCATCCGTACTTCTTTGGGCTGCTGACCTCGGGTTATGACATCGGGGCCCCTTGTCCCCGACTGGGGCAAGGGTGCACACATCGAATTCTAATACTATGTGCAAAGTTTTTTTTTGATTGATTGAATTTGAATACATATTGTGGAAAATATTATTGAAAAAATAGACAATGGTTTTTCTATCTCCCTGAAGAAATCTACCCCCCAGAGGATATAAAAAGGACAAAAGGTTTGCTCGGATATCTGAAAATTATAAATAAAATATTAAAACCTTGAAAAGTAAAATTTTAATGTTTTTAAAATAAAAGGGGAACCCTTGGAAAATTTACTAAGGTCGATCTAGGTCCCTTTTGGTCGGGTCGCGCTGGGTCAGAGTGAAAAGTACCGACTGTAATATCCGCGGACCCTCTCTCTGGCTTCGTTCTGATTGTCAGGAGAACGGCCGGATCCCCGTGGCGGCTCCGGGGATTTTAAATCTCTTTTATGTCTCTCACTCATCTCCACCGTCGCTAAGGTCTCCACTCGTTTCCATTTTTTTTTTTCTGTCTCCTCCTCTTCTCCACTCATTTTCCCCTCGTCCCCCCTAATGTTACAGATATTACACGTATTTCTTTCACCGAGATTTTTTTTATTAATCGAAAAGAGTTCTGTTTATCACTTTCAGGGAGTTTAGTAGGGGCGGGGGGGGGGGGGGGAGGGGGGGGTTCAGGGGGGGGGAATAAGCAGGAGGAGAAAAGGGGGGAAAAACATGAGAAGGGGGAGGAAAACAATGGTATATTTTATGATATATTTGATTTTGATGGTGTGATGTGATGATGATGATATGATATATGTGGTGATGAAAATTTGATGTGTATATATATATAAATGATGATATGAATTTATATATATGATATGTTTTGGAGTTTAAAGGAGGAGAGGAGAGGAAAAGAGGGAGGGGAGGGGGGAAAAAAGGAAGAATGGGGAAAGGGGGGGGAGGGAGTTAATCAAATAGAATGGAAGAAAGGGAACAAAAAAAAAAATAAAGGGAGGGGATTTTAATTTTTTAAAAAAAAGGGAAACATTTTATTAATTTAAATTTAATATAAAAGATGGAAAAATTTTTTTCTTTAATAGGAAAAAAATAAAAAAAATACATAAAAAAAAAGAATATAGAAAAAAAAAGAAGGAGGAGGAAAAAAAAAGGAAATGAAAGGATAAATTTTAAAGGGGGGGAGGAAGGCACAAAAAAATAAAAAGGGGGGGGAAGAGGAAGGAAAAAAAAAGGATGAAATAGGAAGGGAGGATGAACATTATGGTTAAAATGTTGAGATGAAAAGGAGGAAAAAAGAAAAAAAAAAGTTAAAAAAAGAAACTGAAGAAAAAAGGGAGAAGGGAAAAAAAAAAAAACGAAATTGAAAAAAAAATAAAATATTAAATTTTAGTGAGGAAAAAAAAAAAAAAGGAAAGGAAATTTGGCTTTAAATTTTTAAATAAAACTTTACTGTGATCACTAGAAATCAAAATCGTTAATTTTTTTATTAAAATACTACTATCATTATCATCGAAATAGGTATTTATTGATACCATTATCTTATTTAAAAAATCAAATATCATTAACTCATCATTTTTATCAACCACCTCATCATTATTACTATTATTATCATACTTCCGGGGGGGTTTCCCAATAGTAAAATCTGTCCCTGAACAAATATTGACCACATCTCTGCGGGAATTTTCGCCCCGTTTCATTAGTCTGGCGTGACAAATATACTTTTGCCTCGGTAAGGGAGCTTGTGTTCAAGTGCAAGGCAAGTAGCAATAGCGGAAAAGGAATTTGTGTTTGGGGTAATTAGATGAAAGGGTAATCCCAAAAAATATCATGTGCAATGAGCTTTGAAGGTTTTGCTAGGTGACTAAGTTTTAGGTTTAATGTAAGTATACGGTATGAAAAACACGAAAAGTTATAGAACTAATTCAGCTTTTTTGATTTTTTTTTTCATAGTTTAAAATCTTATGATTTTTACTTTGTGGTATTCAGTGCTACGCATGTGTATTTTGAGTAGTGTATACATGGCATATGGGAGTACATATGGTTTATTTCCCCACTTGTAATGTACATATGTGTGTACTGCACATTTCGGTATGATACGAACATGGACAAAAGATTACTGTACGGTAGTACATCCGTGCGGTGAAAAAAAAGAAATTGGAAGGGTTTGCACGGATGTGTAAAAAATAGCTGTGGTAATCTGTCATGCCAACTAAAAACAAAAAGCAAATTTACACAGCAACTTCATCAACAACATCAATTCAAAATGCCTTGATAAATAGCAAAGCGCAGCAAATCTTTGCGGGATTTTTTTCCAATACCCTTTTAAAATTTCCCAAAAGGCCCATTTTGCAGCACTTCATTTACTGAAAAAAGGAAAAAAGAAAAAAAACAAAAAGTCTATGTTTTATTTTTAGAGTGGCAGCGGGGATATGAACGAAAAATATGGATACCTTTAATTTTTATTTCGCCCCAATGATAGATAAGAAAAAGAAGAAAACTGGCGGAAAAAAAATGCGCTGAAAAATTAATAGGCGAAAGCATCTTTCCCGCGGGGCCACCCCATCCTGCCGCCGATGTTGGTTTCCGTATAGTTTTTTAACATTTTCACAAGCACAAAATCGACGCTGGGGGGGCGGCGGAAGGGGCAAACTGTGACGGGTTTTTTATAAACCACTATCTCGCTCCTGCCAAGTACTGAAGCCGTGAGCCGTACAATGGGCTTACCGCATTTTATAATCAAAAACTTACATGGGGTTTTAACAGCTTTGACTAATAAAAGAGGGTTCCTGGAGAATTTTTTTTTTAATTTTTGAGGGGAAGTGGAGTCTCCAAAAAGCGGTTTTGTACGCTTTAGAAAATGTTGGGAAAAAATAGGTTAAGTTTAACGAAAAATTTTGTAATTGGGGAAAACTTGTCTAGGAGAGTGAATCTTTTTCTTTTTTCAAGTAAGAAGATGTAAAAAAAAAGAAATCCGGCCCCGATTTGTTCTTCAAATATAAAGGAAAAATAAAGATAGATAAAAATGAACACAAAATTTTTTTTTTTTTATAAAGGGGATAAAAAATAAAGTTTCAGTCACTAAGATTTGAACAATGTTCGTTGGGATTCGGAACGCTTATTCCCCACAACCCCCTTGCTGATGGAACCCGTTTTTTACGAACTTTTTGTGTTTTTTTTTTTGCCCCCCAAAA
>NW_023652410.1:0-5276 GCF_015228065.2 Penaeus monodon
TCTGGGAAAGTCCCTGACAATTTGGTTCGCGTGTTAGTTCCTTGAGGACGCGAGAACCACGCTGATTGGAGAGTAACCTTGGTTCTGCTGATTCCCTTTCAGTTGGGTGTTGTACTGGTTGTAGAAGCGGTTTGTTGTACTGGTTCTGAGGACCGGATCCATAACGGGCCAGGTAGTTTTGGTTCTGGCTGTAGAGACTTTGGGAAGGGCGGTTCAGGTTCTGATTGATGCGGTTGGTTCCATAATGCTGGAAGTTGTACCTGATATTGTTTTGCGACTGGAAAGGCTTTGATCGCGGTTCTGCTGGTACTGGTATGCGGTTCTGTTGTACTGATTGCGGTCTGTTGGTACTGGTTTCTGGTAAGACTGGTCCGCGGTTCTGATAGGACTGATCGCGGTTCTGGTAGGACTGATCACGGTTCTGCTGGTACTGGTTAAGATTCTGCTGGAACTGGTTGCGGTTCTCGTAGACTGATCGCGGTTCTGATGGTACTGGTTGCGGTTCTGGTAAGACTGGTCGCTGTTTTGCTGTACTGGTTGCGGTTCTGGTATACATTAAAATTCTGGGAGTACTTATTGCGATTCTGCTGATACCGGTTACGGTTCTGCGAAAATTGGTAACGGTTCTGCTGATTCTGAGTGCGGTCCTGTTGTACTCGTTAAGATTCTGAGAATACTGAATGGGTTTCAGCTGGTACTCATTGTAGTTCTGCTGGTTCTGATAGCGGTTCTGTTGGTAATCATTGCTGTACTGAGAATATTGGTTGCGGTTTCTCTGATATTGATTGCGGTTCTGTTGATATTGATTGCGGTTCTGAGAATATTGGATGTTTTCCAAGTTCTGGTTGCGATTTTGTGAGTATTGGTACTGGTTACGATTCTGTCGGTTTACATCGTAGTTCTGTGAGTATTGGCCACGATTCTGTTGGTACTGGTTGCGGTTCTGTTGGTAGTTGCTTCCCTGTTGGATAGCACTGTACTGCCTGGTCTGAGCCTGCAGTCTCTGCTCCTGTCCCTGGAAAGCCTCGCCTGTGTACTCCTTGCGGACGGTGGCCTGGAAGCCTGTGCCGGGAGCCACCGAGTAGTCGACCACACGCAGAGAGCCGTCGGGGTCCATGACCGAGTACTGACCCACGACCACGTCACCTCGTCGTTCCTCTCGAGCAGACTTCATGTCCCCAGTTGATTTGGCGTCGACCTCGTAAGCCCAAGCGTACTCCGGATTCTGCAAACATCAAATGGTAGTAAAAAAAAAGAAAAGAAGAAGAAAAAAACGTACTACTACTGGCTTATAACGAAAATTTAATATATATATGTATCAAGAAATCAGTGGGATACTAACTGGATCATTGTATTCGACTTGGCCAAGACTGTATTGCAGGGCCATCTCTTCAGAACGTTCTTTGAAGCCTTGGGAGAAGGGCCCTTGGGGGTTTCCGGAGGATTTTCTGATGAAGGCGGGAGTCCCTGCTCCCCCTCCACGCCTCGTGAATCCAACATATAGGAGCCTCCTGTGCCGCCACCTTAGGTAGCGCCTACACATAGTAATATCACCAGTGCTACCCTGCAAGAGGTTAAAGATAAAAAAAGATAGAGTTAGATAATTAAATTTGTATGTTATACAGAACAGGGAAAAAAAAGAAATACCTTTTTTGTACCTTCATGGTGAGGAATACGAGGCTGATGCGGCGACGTCGACGGTGACCGTTTATATAGCCAAGCGTGGCCCCGCCTACCCCGCTCTCGAAGTCTCGGATATCCTGCAAGGTCGGTCCGTCTGCTTCCTCATCCCTATCGCCTGTTTTTATGGCAAGGACATTCCTCCTTGTAGACCATCGATCGAAATTCAGTTTTCATTTGAAAAAATTTTTCAATGACAGAATATAACCTATATATAAAGATGGAATCAAGCAAGGGAAAACTTTTCCAGACCCATGCTTTCATAAAACCCATGGCAACACACACATATATGTATTATGCGTAAATATGTGTGGCATGTGTGTTTTTTATGTATGTGTATGAGTGTGTGCACTCATTCACATTCATAAACAAGTATATATGAGTGGCCATCTTCATGCATGTCATGCATTTGCAACGAGGCGGTTGTTTTTTTATCTAAAAAAAAAGAAAGAAAGAAAAAAAAAACGTCAGTTCTCTCACAGCACCGAAGAAATCTCGCAAGTGGACAGCCATGATTTTCGGATGGATGAAATGTTTATCTTTTCACTTGAAAAACTACTACGTTATAGTGTACTGGTCTTAAAAACATCCTAAAGTACCAGCTGCTTCTGTACTAAGATGATTTTCGTTACACTTCCATCCATGCCTGTCATGACAACATCAAACGGTTCTGGGAATCTGTTGTGGGTTTGGCGTTTGTTGGTCTTTTTGTTTCAGTGTTACCCTGCAAAGCCTGGTTTTTTGCATCAACTCCGAGTGTTAGAATTTAGATATATTTTATTGATTGTAACTGCATATTTCTTTTGTTCCATTTTTGGCGCACAAGTGTTTATTTACTACGCAGCACGGTGTTGAGGCTGATGTACTTGCAAATATTTAGTGGAAATATTTTTAATATTAAAATGTTTCCAAAAGGATATATATATATTTTTTTTTTTGTAATTTCTGTCCCATTTCCACACATTTCCATGGTAGTGACATCTATGGGGCGCAGTTATACTGAAGAAATATATAAAATCTCTCAGGGCTAAGATAGAAAAATCTGTTTTATTCCACAGTCGAATTTAATTCTGCGCGACACCGGGTGCACAGTAATCAAAACAACGAAGGAAAAACAAGAAAACTCACGACTATGCCGAGGCTTTAACTGTCTTGTTTCTTCAGGCCTTCGGCATATGCATGTTTTCTTATCCTTCCCTACTTTTTGTTACTCTCTCCAGCCAGAATTCTGAACTGGTATACAGAGCTGATGCAATTAAAACTCCACACTGGCTCACTGTTAACACCATCTCGGCGATGGCAATAACCTTTCGCGAATCTGATATACTTGCATGGATTGAGATCAGTAGCATGATTTGTTTTGATTTGGATTCGACTGCAATCGTCTTCGGCCTAACGGCATTGCAGATTATACCTATGTCTTCCAATATATGACTATGAACTCCAGGTCACATGTTAGATAAAAGGTAAGGATACGGTTATACCTCCATACGTCATGGTAACTTTAGCATGTTAGAAGTTGCAGTGTTCATCATTATCATTTACTTGATGTCTTGTAGAAGAATATATATATATATATATATATATATATATATATATATATATATATATATATATATATATACATATACAGTACACACACATATATGTACATATATGTACACGCACAAACACACACACACACACACACACACACACACACACACACACACACACACACACACAACACAACACATATGTATAATTAGACAGTATATTATATATATATATACATACATATGCACACAGATACACGCACGCACGCACATATATACATATAAATGTGAAAATGTCTATCTATCAATCCGTCTATCGATATCTATATTCATCGTCACACACAACACACACCACACAACCACACACACAACAACACACATATATATAATATATGTATATATATTATATAAATAAACAAAAAACACACATTTATATAATATATATCACACTTATTTTTATATATATCTACATATATGTACTATGATATGTATGTATATACAACACACACCACACACACCACACACCACACACACACACACACAACACACGATATATATATATATATATATATATATATATAATATATATATATATATATATATATATATATATATATATATATAATATATATATATATATATAATATTATATATATATATATATATATATTATATCATCAATAAATTTACCTACACACACATATAAGTGAATGTATATATACATATAAATACATTATCTGTCTATATGCATACATATAAGTAAATCAATTTCTTGTTATATGTGTGTGTGTGTGTGTGACTGCGTGTGTGTGATTGTAAGTGTGGTTGTATATGTGTGTGCGTACAGTGTATCTTTCGAGTAGCCAAAATAAAAGAAAAGAAATTATAAAAACTTATTTATTTTGCAAGTTCAAAGTTTTTTGCCAACACCAAGAGATCCATTCTGAACCATTCTGAACGCCTTTACAGTTCGTGGTCTAGGAAGTCCGTTGGCATTTCGGTTCACTTTTAGTTCCTTGAGGACGCGAGAACCACGCTGATTGGAGAGTACCCTTGGTTCTGCTGGTCCCTGTTCAGTTGGGTGTTGTACTGGTTGTAGAAGTGGTTGTTGTACTGGTTCTGAGAACCGGATCCATAGCGAGCCAGACAGTTTTGGTTCTGGCTGTAGAGACTGGGGAAGGGCGGTTCAGTTTGATAAGCGGTTGGTTCCATAACGCTGGAAGTTGTACCTGATATTGTTGTTGTGACTGGAAAGGCTTGATCACGGTCTGCTGGTACTGGTTGCGGTTCTGTTTGGTACTGATTGCGGTTCTGTTGGTACTGATTGCGGTTCTGTTGTACTGGATTGCGTCTGTGTATGATTGGATCTTTGATACTGGTTCTGGTAGAACTGATCGCGGTGTCTGCTGGTACTGGTTACGGTTCTGTTGGAACTGGTTACGGCTCTGGTAGGACTGATCGCGTTTCTGGTAGACTGATCGCGATTCTGATCAGGATTGGTCCTGGTTTTGTTGGTACTGGTATTGGTAGCGATTCTGTTGGTACTGATTGCGGTTCTGGTATGCATTAAAGTTCTCGGAGTATTGATGCGGTTCTGCTGATATCGGTTACGATTCTGTGAAAACTGGTACGGTTCTGCTGATTCTGATTGTTGTCCTGTTGGTACGGTTGATATTCTGAGAAACTGAAGGGTTTCAGCTGGTTACTCATTGTAGTTCTGCTGGTTCTGATAGCGGTTCTGTTGGTAATCATTGCTGACTGAGAATATTGGTTGCGGTTTCTCTGATATTGATTGCGGTTCTGTTGATATTGATTGCGGTTCTGAGAATATTGGTTACTGTTTTCCGGTTCTGGTTGCGATTTTGTGAGTCTTGGTACTGGTTGCGTTCTGTCGTTTACATCGTAGTTCTGTGAGTATTGGCCACGGTTTTCCTGTACTGGTGCGGTTCTGTGAGTACTGGCCACTTCTGTTGGTACTGGTTGCGATCGTTGGTAGTTGCTTCCCTGTGGATAGCCTGTATCCTGGCCTATTTGAGCTCTGCTTCTGCCTTGAGACTCCAT
>NW_023652411.1:0-2500 GCF_015228065.2 Penaeus monodon
TTTGGAAGGAGGCCAAAAGGGGTCGGGTTCGTTCCCATGCGGGGTTTATAGACCGTTTTGATCGAGAGCTCTTAGTCGTTATTAAAAAAAAACATTTACCAGTTGAATTAGAAAGGGGCCGTGCGTGCTGGCTATTACTTGTGTCATGGTGTGGGTGTGTGTGTGGGCTTTTTTTACTTTTTTTGTATCTAGTGATTTCTAGGGGGTCTGTATTTCATTACACCTGTTTTTTTTTTTAACTGCATGTGTTTCCTCCATGCGCGTGCTTTTATTTATTTTGTAAAAACAAACGTTTTTACGCCTGTGCGTGCGTGTTTTTTGTATGTTGTGTGGTGTCGGTCACACATCGGTGGGAAACTAAGGCAACAATTACAGTAATATAAAAATGATAATGATAAAAATGATAACATAAAAAAATAATATGAAAATTAAAAAAATTGTAATAATTAAATAATAAAATAAAAATATTGATAATATAATTAAAATAAAAATGTAATTAATAATTAATAATAAAAATTTAAAAATCAAAAATTTAAATAATTAATTTAAAAAAGTTGTTAAAAAAAATAAAATAAAACAAAATTGCGTAAAAATAAGTAAATAAAATATTGATAAGTAGCTTTAATTGGAAAATAATAATACGAAATAAAAATGAAAATTATAAAAATGATAAACCAAAAATAAAACATGCGATAACTGTAGGGATAATACAAATGATAAGTAACAACATATCAAAAATACCAAATTTGAGGATAATTAAAATAACAAAAATGAAAATTTGATAATAGTAATAAAAAAAAACAACAATAATATAAAAAAAAAATAAAAACAACCAAAAATATACTACAAATAAAAATAAAAAACGAAAAAATGAAATTAAAAGCAAAAAAATATTAGAAAAATACTTTAACGAAAACTTACGTTAACTTAAATGATTAGAAATTTCGTATATTGGAAATGATAGTATAAAAGCATGAAATCCCATCACGGATAAAAAAAAAAGAAGATTTTAAAAAAAAAAAGCTAGGGAAACTTTAACGGAAAAAACAGAAATATCCTTTTTATTGTTTGTTTTCTAGTAAAAGTTACTTTCACTTCTACTTCTAATGTAAAATGATGAGGGTGATAAAAAAAATAAACAAGTAAAAACAAATTTGTTTCAAGAAAATTCCTGTGGGGTACATCAAAAAAAAACTTCAGAGACCATTGTTTAAATACTTTTACTCTTTCGTTCGATGTGGGAACTAGAGTTGGACACCTACCTGAAAAGAAAAAGGAAAGGGTTTGTATTAACTAGTATGACACTTGCCGTGTAATCTGGGGATTCCTTTACCACCCACACAACACACACACACACACATATATAATATATTATATATAAATAATAATATTATTATTATATTATAATATATATATATTTCATCATCACATCAAAACGGTAAATCATGTCTGAGCGGGCCCGTGACCTCTCCACCATCCTTCCCCCAAAAAAAAACTCGATCTTACGCTTTTTTTTTCCCACTTGTACCATCGACAGCCGAAATTCTTTGATATTGTCGTCGTCTTGTCTTCGTTTGCCTTTTCCTCTGTTTCCCTACCCATCCCTGCAGAAAGTTTTTTCTAAATACTTATTTTCTCATTACATGACCAATAAATTTTAAATTTCCTCCTGTTCAAGATTCCAACCCCGGGTCTTTAAAATTTTTTTTTTCTCAGCATTCATTTTCGTCTTCTTCTCTGTCCGCTAATCACTGTATCGCTGTAACACCACATTTCAAAACTTTTGATCTTATTCTTGTCTATCTACTTCACACCCACCTCAAACCAATGATAAATTTGGGGAAAAACTAAGGGTTTTAAATAACCTCAGCTTTGTCCATAAGGTAAGCTTGGGTCTTTCCAGATGTTATTGAACATTTTGGGGGCAATGGTAATTTTTTTTTTTATCTCCGGTAAATCTCATTTATTAGTTAAAACAGCTCCAAGATAAGGAACTCTTTCACTTTTTCCCCACACAATTCCATTGATTGTAACATGTTCATCATTGTTCATTCCGTTACTTTAAATTTTCTGTCTTATTTTCTTGGCTTAAGAAACACCCAGCCTTTTCGCTTGCTTCTTTAACTTTATTTAGTAGTTGTTGTATTCTGATACGCTGAAATAAAAAACTAATCATGGGCGTACCTCAGATTTATTTTTGTATCCCCCAAACTCCCATTTCCCTTTCAAATTCTCTGGGCACCTCTCAAAATTTTGTTTTAAAATATATATCAAAGAGGTGCGGAGACGAAGCAACCCTGTCGCACTCCTTGTTTGACTTCGAACCATTCTGTTAACCCCTAAGGGGTTCTTACAGCGCTTTTGTTGTCATCAGGGCTTTATTAGTTGGATATGTGTTTTGGAAAATTTTTTTTCCTTATCTTGCCCAATAATTTTTTTTTGTATTTTTTTTTTTGAAAATTACTTTTTCAACTGGTTTTTGATACCCTTTGTTTTTATC
>NW_023652411.1:17500-20000 GCF_015228065.2 Penaeus monodon
CAATACATCGTATTATATTTTCGTAGGCTATGTAAAGCGCAAGGAAGATATGAACTTTCTAGAAAAAGTCCTATTCATACATTATGACTGTCTAAGCTCTATCATTCCACGCCCCACCCACACCAAAGAGAAGAAGAAGAAGAGGGAGAAGAAGAAGAAGAAGAGGAAAAAGAAATCGAGGTTTTGGAAAATAATGAAAATAAGAATTACAAATAAGATAAAGCTAGAGATGAATGTAGCAATGATAACGAGATAACAGAAGTGTTCTAAAACATCGTGTACACAATGTCCACGTGAAAGGTAGGAGCACATATGAGCACCGGTAAACTGACTGATTCAAACTAATGTATTTTATTCATAACTGCTCATCTGCATCTTATCATGGCGTTATAGCAGCTGTTGTTCTAGTCGCTGGGACACTTTCCTCGAAAGATAAATGATAATGATATAAATGGCAATCCTTTCATTTACGGTCTGAATCTCTTTGTATATTATCATGTAATATACTCTTACTCAGTAGATCCAAAAAAAATGCATTCAATATCGTTATTTGTCGACCGATTGTACGTCCTCAATAAAGTTTATTACTACCATACTGTTAGATACTGCTACTATTATTCTATTCAGAGATAAATTGCCTCCTGGTCACTTACAATTTACTGGTCTTAAACGTTAGTCTACAACTTTCATAGTATTGAGACTGTCTAGTACTGCTGCTGAAGGTTTTTAAGCAGCGCAAGTGCTCGTGAATAATGTATATAAGTTGTTTGGATACTGATTGATTGTGAGGTATAACTACTGATTCTCCGTTTATTTTTGAACATGTTAAAAGGAATAATATTATTGTCAAGTGAGACAGAATATTCGCTATGAAGTGTGTGCTTATATATATTTTTTAAACTGTTCTGGATATAATACTAATGCTACAAAGCTTGTTCGAAGGAGATATATCAGAGGTTAACAGTGGAAAGCACTGTAATGCTCTCATGCCACGTAATATTACAATATTTACTCTGTGAATATGGAGAGGTAAGTAATCATTTTCATGCAAAATTGCGCCAATCCAAGATCAAGTGAATTAAGTCGCAGTGCCTCTTCCCGTATGGACGTCCTCTCTGGATTTAACATGAGGGTAAACTCGCCTGCTTCCGAAAGCTTCTTGACCTCCATCCAAGTTCCAGATCATGGGATATCCCACATACAATGGACTATCTGGATATTGGATATATAAACCAAAGAGATACTTGTAAAATTCTTTTTCGATGATTCTGTAGGTATCCGATTTCTTGAAGAGATAACTTTGGTTTGATGTTTCTCCTATGCAGTTACATATAAGATAGAATAATCAGTACATGTGATATGATATATGAACTATTAACAACCAACAAACAGCAAATCGCAAATCCAGAAAATCCTTACCTATAAACTGGAGTAATCTCTAAGTAATCTCTTCGCAATTTAGAGATCAGTCACCTGACAAGGATGCACACCAGCTTGAATCCTGTTTTTTTTTTTATTGTCAATATCATTATTACGTTCTACAGAAAATCTAGGAAACCATAATTTTGTCTTTTGAAAAGTGCTAACCACGAAGTATTCCATAATGGTTCCTGATTGGCAACTACACTATTCAATAATTTTCAGGCGTTCAATATCATTTCTTTGCTTTCCATCAGCTGCATGTATGACTTTCATTCCATATTTTCTTTTTTGTTTGTTGTTATATCTTTCCATTTAGTATAAAGGCATAGGGATTCTGAAATTAAATGACTATGAATTTCTACAAATTAGATTTGATATATAAATGCCATTACAGTTAAAAAGTCTCCAGGATAAAATTTTGTAGTTCATGGTCTAAGTCGAGCCACATGTTACAGAAAAAAGCAATAGAGAAAAACACAGGAAAGGGTACATGAAAAAAAAACATTAATGTATAGAGCCCAGTGCTTGGTAATTCATGCAAAGGCAAGGATGAGCATGCACACTGTTGCCGGATCGTCATGGATATTTCATTCTGCCACGAACACATCATCAGTGTCGTGGTGTTTCACTGAAGTTAAGCACTGTTCTGTTCACTGGTAATATGTTTTCATTTTACTTATCCATAGTTTTTTCACATATTTTCTATAGTTTATATTTGCTATTATCATTATTATTATTATTATTATTATTATTATTATTATTATTTATTATCATCATTATTATTATTATAATTCTTCTTCTTCATCTTGTTATTATCATCATCATCATATTATCGTTATTGTTATCGTTATTATTTTTATTATTATTATTATCATCATTACTATTGTTATTATCATTATCATGATTACTATTATCATTATCATTATCATCATTACTAATATTATCAACATTATTTAGAGCACTATCATTATTATCCTTATCATAATTATTTTCCCATTTTAGCGACCCACGATTCATTACAATCATCCACGATATGAGCGCGACACAATCTACGGGTTTCGAATCCCCCGCACAGGAT
>NW_023652411.1:25000-31066 GCF_015228065.2 Penaeus monodon
ATAGATAGCTGAATAGATAGATAGACGGATGAACAGACAGACAGAAGAAAGATAGCCAGATAGATGCATACAGAAACAGGTAGATAAGAAGGTAGGTAGGTAAGTATACTTGATATAGAGCTACGTAGGTAGGTAGGCGGGTAGATAGATAGACATATAGCTATGTCGATAAATAGATAGATAGACAGATAGATATGTCGATAGATAGATAGATAGATACTTAGGTTGTTAGATGGATAGATAGGTAGATATGGATACAGATAGATGGATAGATAAAGATAGATTGATAGATATCGAGATAAATAGATAGGCAGACCAAACAGACAGACGGAGAAAGCAAAGAAAGAAAAAAAAAAGTCAGTGGAATCCGTACGAAAAATAACAGGGATAAAGATAAAATAATACACAAAATATTAAAATGATAATATTAATCATAACAGGAGAATAGTAAAAATTTAAAAATAGGAAACGAGCATAATGATAGCATCTATGATAAATATAATGAAAGGAAAATAAAGGATATTATAAAGTATTAATGATGTGAAGAAGACGAAAGCTGTTGATGTTGGTACACATGATAATGATGATAATTATGAAGATTATACCCATAATAATAGTAATAATTATTATAATTATTATGATCATTCTTATCATTACGCTGTCAATCAAAACAATAATACATGAACAATGATTTAAATATGATGATCATCACCTGGGTTTAATTAATCACATTCTTCCTCATCTTAGCAGTATTGTAGTAACTCTAGCTTATTATTTAGGGAATGCGTTTACCATTGTCATATCTATAAGTATTATCATATCGAACATTTTTATTTGTAGTTATATCATTACATGCTTATGGATCTAAGATATCATTTAAAACAAATTTGACTTTTGTACAGTTTTCCTTAATATCATCAACATTATTGTAAATGTTATCATCTTGCTATCCCTATGATTCTCAGCAATACTTCGTTTCTATCATGTATTTGTTGTATAAGAGCATAAATGCATGGAGGCACACAGATATAATCGTTAGGTAAATAATCAAAGAAACAAATGAATGAATTAATAAAAATGATGCAACTATATTATCTCTCTCTCTCTTTCTCTCTTTAGTATGCACACACACAAACATATATTTTATATATATATATATATATATATATATAAAATATATATATATATATATATATATATATATATTATTATATATACATATATCTGTCAACATATGTATATATATCATAATATATAATATATATTTTATATATATATTATATAATATATTTTAATATATTATATATATACATATATATATATACGCACAACACACACACACACACCACACACACACACACACACACACACACACACCCACCACACACCACACACACACACACACACCACCCCACACCACACACACACCACACACACACACACACACACACACACCACACACAACACACACATATATTTTATATATATATAATATATATATATATATATATATATATATATATATATATATATATATATATATGCATGTATTATATACTACATAGCTGTGTAATATTTCATTCCTTATCATGGCACGGTAAAATCTTTTTTTTCAGAGGGATTAACTGCACTGTAATATTTCCCCGTACAATGCGTTTAACATACTTCAGTATCCAAATTAACAAAAATAAACCTCTATAAACATAAAAGATGTACACAATCTCATTATCAAGCATTAAATTTAATGTCTTATCAAGGAAACCCTAATACATTTTTACGTGAGAGGAGATCAGCTTCCTTCCAAACAGCCATTAGGCAACTCTTTTGTCCAAAAGGGAGACCTTCATGAGCAAATACAGAGTAACATGATGAAGTTTGTGCTACGTATAATGTTCTGGCTTCCAGTGCATTTAGCTGTGCCTGCTTGGTCTTTGTGTGTGTGTGTGTGGTGTTTAGTGTGTGGTGTTTTGTGTGTGTGTGTGTGTGTGTGGTGTGTGTGTGGTGTGTGTGTGTGTGTGTGTGTGTGCGTGTGTGTGGGGTGTGGGGTTGTGTGGTGTTTATATATATAACGATAGGGAAAAAAAGAGAAAAGGGTTTTCAAAAAAGTTTCACATATACTGATATATACGTTCATAGATACATATGTGTATATATACCCTATATTTCATATATATGGAAACATACACACACACACACTTATATATATATATATATATAAAATATATATATATAAAATAATATATATATATATATATATATATTTATATATAAATATATGTATATACATACATATATATATATGAATATATATATACATATTATATATATATATATATATATATATATATCTATATAATATATATATATTATATATATATATATTGCATTACATATGCATATATATGCATTATATACTACTTTTATATATATATATATATATATATATATATATTATATATATAATATTTTACATATATACATATTACATATATAATATATATATATATATTAATATATATATATAAAATATTTTATATATATATAAATTTTATATATGTATATAATACATATATATATATATTAAAATTATATATATTATATATATATATTTCTATATATATATATATTAAATTTTATATATCTATGTATATATTAATATATTATATATATTTTATATATTTATCTATTTATATTTATATTATTATATATTATTTATATATATTCTTGGTCTGTCAGCCCAGAGATATGGAGTAAAACTACCAAAGGGATGTAAAAATCTCTGTAACTTCAACATCCTCTCCGCTGCATGAATAGACTGAACAGGTTCCCCTAACAGGCCCCCAAAGTCCTGAAACTTGGTCATGGTCAAGGAGACCTCTAAGCCTAAGGGCTTCGCCTCATTTCTAAATGCATCAAGCAAACCCCCACCAGTAACTCCAGTGACTCAGATAGGATAGCAACATCATCTGTGAAGTAAAGGTCTGTGAACTTGATATTGCCCAGTGTTGCTCCACACGACTTTGGCTAGTACTATCCTATTATCCATTCCATACAGGTGTTGAGAAGTGTTGGTGCAAGGACACAGCCTTGCCTCACCCGTGAATTAACAGGGAAGGAAGTTTGACAGACCTCCAATACACTTTACAGCACTTTCAGTACCAGTATAAAGGCTTGCTATTAGGCGAAAAATTTGCGTGAGAATTCCCCAAGCAAGCCCTGAGCCATAGGTTTTTCACCCCCAGCCTTTAGGGGTTCAGCGGGGATTCACATATGCCTACAGTTCCCCCCACTCTTCAGCTTGGAAATCGCTCGTTAGGGTAGGAGGTTTCCTCACTGATAGGTGGATTTCCCGGGACAGGGATTGTGACATCCCTTGCATCCAAGCTAAATGCTGGAGGGTCTGCCTAGTACAGCTGCTCCAAAAAATGCAGCCCAGTGTTCACGAACCCCAACATGATCTGATCGAACTGCGGTCATCTGCATAGAGGGTTTAGAGTTCGCTTTCTCAGGGCTTGGTAGGCAGGGCGAAGGTCGTTTACCAAAAAATGGCCTTCACCGCCCCACCAAAAATTTCCCGATGAACTGTTCCTTGTCCCTTTTTCACCAGTGTCCGAGCCTTACACCTACAGAGCAATGCAAGACCAGATTGCCATTCAGCTGAGCCTGCGACATGCTTCAGTGGCCCCAATGTCTCCAGGGAGATGAATTTCTGCCTTGCCCTTCCCCAATGGACTCCTGGGCTGCTTCGAGTGTTTTCGCGTTTGAAGACTCTCACACAGAGCAACTGGGTCCATCAGGTTGTCAAGCTCTGTGAATGGGTCAGAGGCTCCCATGGTTAACCCTCGGGCACACTCCTCCTCCCTTGTCTGTCCAAGTAAAAAACTTCGAGTGGCCACTGGAGGGACAGGGATTTTTGGGAAGGGGACCCGTAGGGAAAGTCACAACCAGCCTATGATCAGTGCCACAGAACTCAGCACTCCGGTTAACTCAACAGTTCGGGAGGATTCTCCATCACGTGCTAACAAAATGTGGTCGATCTTCTTGACCACTGTACCTGTATCACTATACCATGTCCACGATGCGGGTTTTGGAGTGCTGGAAAACCAGGAGCCAGAGATCCTCATTCTCTGGGACCTTAGAAAAGTCCCGGAGAAGGAGGCTATTCTCACTGCTGGGATCAGCTCCCGAGCTATGGGGGCCGACAGTCTCTCATAGCCCAGCTCAGTTACAACCGGATCCACAGTGAAGTCACCCAGAACAATGCGAATATTTTCGCCAGGGGCAGTTGTCTGCAACGGATGCAAGTTTGGCGTAGAATGCCTCTTTCACTTTAAAGTACAAACATCAGTAAGGAGTGTATACAGCAATAAGAGACATGAACCCAAAAGGCATGTTTCAGTCTCAATGCCATAATACACTTATAAACCGGTGGTCACCTCAACTACTGAGGGCTGAAGTCGGCTGGAGATGGCTATGGCTACACCTGGAGGTGGTGACCATCACTGCAGCCAATCAGTAGTAGGTGTACCCACCGATACTGATCGGGGCAGTCTCACCTCTGAGGGGCAACCACCTCAACCCCCAATCGCTCCAATTCCCTCGATAGCAGAGGTAACCCTCATCCTGCTGCAAGAACCAGATGTTCCTAGCGCCTACCCAGAAAGCTTGCCTGGGGTTTTAAGCCTCGGGGGGTCACTCAGGGTGCATGCCACCTCTGCCGCCTCCCGCCAACGTTTGCCCAAATAAAGGGGTGGGGCCACCCGTCCACCTGTGGGGTTCCCAAGGCTTTGCCCACAAGTTTCTGGTGTGTTGGCGCCTGCCGAGGTGCAGGTGGGACAGGTAAACCTCGTTCCCATCCTGCGCCCCAACATTTGCTCTCCCAACAGGACCCACACCCACCTCACTTGCTGGCTGGGAGGAAAAGACTCCTCCCCCCCGCTATCCATTTGTTTGTGCAGTTGCCGGAGAGTTTTCTGGGGGAAGGAGAGCTGGCAAGGCCCCATCCTCCGAGCCGCCAATTACCCCAAGGTGGTAGGGGCAGCAGTTGGTACGAGCCTGGGGGTGTCCACACGCACGGCGGGCCATAGTTCCGTACCTTCGGGGCCTCCTGCTGCTCCGAGATCTCCCACAGTTTAGCCTAGGACCGCATTGTACCCTGTATCCAGGGGTGGCCACGAGGAGGCACTACAGAAGTCATGATGACGGAAAGGCTGTGACCTGTCAGGGGGGACTTATGCAAAGCTGCTCCCTTACCCCGCACTAGGTTAACCATGGTGTATATATAATTATATAATGTATATATATAATATATATATACATATATATATATATATATTTTAATATATATATATTATATATTATATATATATGTGTGTGTGTGTGTGTGTGTGTGTGTGTGTGTGTGTGTGTGTGTGTGTGTGTGTGTGTGTGTGCGCGTGCGTGCGTGCATGCGTGTGCGTGTATGTGTATGTGTATGTGTAATGTGTTTGTGTTTAGAATGTCCCCGAGTGAACACAGAAATATTGTCAATAGAGAAGATATACATGATTCCGACCAAAAGATTTTTCTATCTTTATATCATCTTTTTATAGAGTTCAATAAGTATATATTTAAGGGTATCTAAATCTATTTATTCACTATTTTGTCCCATGTATCTGTCGATCTCTTTCTTTAGGTATTATGCATGAATTATGTATGAATTGATTTATGTATGCATACTACATGTATGTTTATATATGTATGTCTTTGTGTGTTTGTTTTGTCAAATATCCTATGATGCAAAGTTCACCACACGAGCTTTTTTATCATAAGGAATAATTTACCACCTTAACCATCTGGGAGTTGCATTTCGTGAAGTTATGGGGGGAAAAGGAATCTTTGATATACATACCGTGTTGTACATTTTTTTGTTTGTTGTAATCTACTCTTTCTTCCCTCTTCTCATGCTGGCTCTACGATCACTGTTTTAAAGTTTTGACAGCCATGCAAGTTTTAGGATGACAAAAAGAGGCTGCATTAGTAAAAAGCGACGCATACAGACTTTCGTTATGGGCTTCACCTCACTGC
>NW_023652413.1:0-5275 GCF_015228065.2 Penaeus monodon
CCCCGGTTTTTTTTTGCCGGGGCTTTTTCCCCCCTTTTCCCCCCCCTTTTTCTTTTTTTTTCTTGGGGTTTTTTTTTCCTCCCTTTCCCCTTTTAAAACCCCCCACCCTGTTAAAAATTTTTTCGGGGCCCCCTAAAAATTTGTGTTTAGGTTCCGTTCCCCTTTTGAAAAATCCCATTTTTTCCCCCCTTTTTTAAACCCAAAAACTGGCTTTGGCCCGTGACCCCCGCTTTCCCGAAACTGTAGATTCCTCAACGAAAACAGCAAGTGCAGCACCACCCTACAAATGATAGGCTGTACAAACAAGACCTCTTGAAAATCATTTGGGTGATTTGAAATTTTTTCACTTAAAAATTATGTCAAAATGAGGGTCTGATGATTCTTTAGTTATCTGAACCATGATGCTATCTACACCTATTGCATTTTAAAATACACTATTTGTAGGGTAATGAGGGAAATGGCTGCAGTTTCCTGCCAAACGGAAATTAAAAAAGGTCATATCATCAATTCTTTTACCTTTAATGGTACCCAAAAACGGGGCACTAAATATAAGAAAGTTAATTTGAATATCAAATAAATTAAAAAGGGGAAAAACCCTTTGTTGAAAACAAAACAAAATAAAGACCAATTTCAGAAGTACCTGTACATCAATACTATCTTAAACATATAAAAATATTTTTTTTTTTTCGGGTTAAACATGTTATAAAACAAAGCACAAGAGAAGCAGACAGTTGTCAATGATTATATATCTTCTTAAATAGTATCTCAGCCAATTGTGTGAAAGGGCATTCTCACCAAGATGCTGGGGATGAGGGGGAACCCTACCCCTGAAAAAAACAACAACAAAAACATTTTTAAGTCTCCAAAAAGACTTTGTCCTATAAACTCAGTACATGATCTATATTCTTTCTGCCAATTATAAAAAATTTGGAAATACCTATCATTTCCATTAAGAAAATCTGATTGAATAAACTTACAGCATAAATTAGAAAGCTCCCAAATGCACTAATCCTAACTAAATAAAAAAGAAAAATTTTTTTTCTGTTTCCTCATACCCTTACTGTCTTTAAAACCTGAATCCTGTCTTCTCCCTGTCATCATTTTCCCTTCAAGTTTTTTTTTTAGTATTGCATCAAATGACTACATCAATTAGTAAAACAAAAAAAATTATACTGGTAAAGCTGAAAAAAAACAGACATGAAATCCATGGGGAACTTACTGACCCTTGTGTACAATAATTGTGGTCCAAAAAAAGAATCATACCTAAAAAAAGAAAGAGCTGTCCTAATAAAAAAGTACTTGTTATAAACAGGCTAAAGGGCAAAATATATATGCCATTCTACTTTTCATACCAATTCTCATCACTCCCACAGAGGTATGGCCCCTGCTAAAGGGGCAAAAAACTTTTCTATGCTTTAGGAAAAAACTTAGGGCAAAAACTACTCACCAGTTTAAATTAAAGTTCATTTTTTTTGACTGATCTATTCCCCAAAGCCCTTTTTTTGGAGAAAAGGCCTAAAGGGACATAGCCTCTTTAAAATCCATATCATAATACAATCAAAATTCTCCTGTAACTAACTTTAAAAATCTAAGCTCTATGATTTTTTTTCTCTCCAACACTTCAAAAATTACTTTTTTCTAATTGAATATTTCCACATGAAGGAATTTTGTTGCTACACATGCCTGTGACAAAAAAATTAAAAATTAAAATAAAAATGATATTTTAATAATAATAATAAAATTTAATAATAATAAAAATTTAAAATCTAAATAATAATATAATGACAATGGTGATAGGTAAATCATAATGAAAATAACAAAAATATAACCTAATAAATAAAACAATATGTTTTTTTAGTAAATTTACAAAAATAATTTAAAAAAAAACAATAAAATAATAATGATAAAAAAATAACAGTAATAATAAAAAAAAAAAAAATAATAAAATTTTTATGAAAAAAAAAAAAATAATAATAAAAACAACTAATGACGATGTAAAATAGGGATATGATGATATATATGATGATGTGATGATGATGATGATAATTTTTAAATGAAAAATATTAATGATAATAATGATAAAAATGATATAATGTAAATATAATAATGATAATATAATTAAAATAAATAATATTAATAATAAAAATAATAATAATAATAACACAACAACAATAATAAAAATAAAAATAATAAAAATAAAAATTTAAAAAGAACAATATTTAAAAGTATATAATAATAATAATACAATATTAAAAATAAAAAAAATATAATAATAATAAATAATATCAATAATAAAAATATCAATAAAAATTTAAAAATAAATTTATAATTAAAAATAAAATAACAATATAATAATTTAAAAATTTAACAACACCCAAAAACAACACAACAAAAAATAACAATAAAAATAAAGTATGTATGAAATTGATGAGATGATTAGATTAAAAATAACAAAAATACAATACAAAAAACAATAATAAAAAAAGTTGATGGGGATGGTGATGATGAGATATGTGATGAGAGATGTGATGATTGTAACAATAAATAACAATAACATAATAAAAACAATAACAAAAATAATAAAATTAAAATAAATATAAATTTAAAAATAACAAAAAATCACAACCAAATAATAATACTAATACTAATACTAATAATAATAATAATAAAAAAAAAAAAAATAATAACCAACAAACCCAAAAAATAATAAAAATAATAAAAAAAATTAAAATTTAATAATTAAAATTAAAAATAATAATGATAACAATAAAAAATAAAAATATAAAACAATAATAAAACACAATAATATTGCAACAATACCCAAAAATGAAGAAGATGATGATGATGTGAGATAACAAAAAAAATTGAATGGTAATATCATAGTAATAGAATTGAAATAAAAAATACAAAAAACTATATAAAAATATATAATGGCCAAAACTTTATACTAATTTCCAACCTATTTCTCTTGGGTCAGTTTTGATGGTCCTTAATTTTTATCATCTCGTTTCACATAAACTGTTAGAGCCATTTTCCACGAAAAAAATCATTGTTTAATATTTGTAACTAATAAACGCCAAAATTTCTCCTCTTTTCTTTTATGACCGAGCTCCTAATTTGTAAAACCTTTTTAAACTGCCAAATATTGGTCTCACCAACCAAAAGAATTTTTTACCGTTTTATTTCCTTAAATTGATTATGAACGAAATTGCCTTTCAAAATACCCCACTGTGCCCTTTAAAATGACAATACCTGTACTTTCTTACAAAACGGGTACCTTTTGTCCCCTCCTTCCCCCCTGACTGAGCTCTTGCAAAAGGCCCCCCGTAAAAGCTGCCAACCCGTACTCATGCTGACACATCCTATTCCCCGCCCACAGACATACGTCTAAGGTCATTTTCATGGACTGTTCCTTGCATATCCGTTTGAAAGAGGTATTGGACAGGTGGTTAAGCAAAAGATGTGGGCTAAGAGACTGTGGGGAATGAATTGGGGGACGTAGGACCGGGCAACCCCCTCATGATCTGGTTTTTGTGCGAGGGTCAGCTGCTTCCCCCCAGCGTCCTCACTTGTCCTGCCGGCGAGGGGGGGCCGGCCGCTCATTTGAACTCGCCTTTCTTCTCTTTTTTCCCCCCCTTTTTGTGGAAATTTCTCGCGGGAAAACGCTAGCTATTAAATCTTTTCTGTTATTTTTCTTGTTTTTTTTTTATAATTTTTGATGGAGCGTTTTTGGGTTTTTTTGTTTTTTGTTAATAAAAATACTTCTTTTTTCGCTTTTTTTTTTTAATAATAAATATAAAAATTAAGCTGCTTAGACGACGAAAAAATTATTTCAGCGTAAAATTCTTTATCGAAAACAGGGTTTTAAAACAAACTTTTTGCTCAATTCCGGAGCGTGTCTAATCAATTTTTCCCCCGATGTAAACACTGTGCCGGGCCCGCAGCGCTCCCAAGCTAGCATTTCATGTTCTGGGGAAAAGGGCACGGGCGGTTTCCGAGGAAAAGGGAAGGAAGGTCTTCAGCTTATATTGGTGTGGCCGATTGTTGTGTATTTTTCCCGCCAGGCACAATGGCCCTCGTCAGGAACACCCCTGCAGTGTTACGAAAAAGGGAGGGGGCAAAACACTGTGCTCTTAAGAAAATGTATAAGAGGTGTTTTTACTCTCCCTTTTTTAAATATTTATTGGGTGAAAAGCCCAGTGCTTGCAGGTCTCGGGTTTTAAAATCTCGAAATGCAATATTCTAAGAGCCTCAAACGGGGAAAGGAAATGGCTAAACTAAACACGCTCCTGACAATGCCATAACAAACACCGCCGCACGTACAGACCCACACTACACCACCACAACGTACCAACCCCAAACACCCACACACACACACACACACACCAACACACACAAACACCCAAAACCCACACAACACACACCACACCCCCCACACACACACACACACACATCACCACCCTCTCTCCTCTCTCTCTCTTCTCTCTCTCTCTCTCTCTCTCTCTCTCTCTCTCCTCTTCCCCCTTTCCCCTCTCCTCTCTCTCTCTCTCTCTTCTTTTCTGTCTATCAATCTATGTGAGTGTGTGTCCCCGCTGTTTATTATTTTTTAATAAAATAAAATTCCAGATGAAAACCCCAAGACCATCCATATCGTCACCTAGCATGCGCCCGCTCTGCCCAAAGCCAGCACCCCTTTCCTTTTCTTCGTATCTAAAACCTATGTTGTATTTTTGAGTATTATTTTCTAAGGTTTTTGTTTGCCATATTTTTGATAAAACAGACTTAGATTTTTGGGTTTTTATATAGACTCCATTTGATCATTATCGCTCTATATCTGAATGAAAAAGCAGGTGTGGTATCATGGAGTTAAACCGAGGGGTTTTTTGTATTTTTTTTTGCTTTTTTTTAAGATTTTTATAAAATGAAAATTTTGTTTCAACAGGTTTATTTATCCTTCCTAAGATAATTTTAGTTCAGTGTTTTTACAAAAAGTGATTTATTTTCGTTCGTTCCCGTTTTTCCCTTTTTTCCCGATCCTTCGCTTATTTGACCTTTTTCCATCTTGTCACACTCTCAACCTCCCCCCCTCCCCCAAAACCCCCCATAAAAACACGTACGTACATTAAAAACCCCATGCTCAGTAACAAAAACCCCACGCACACCCACAAAAGCATACATATGCACAACAAAACCAAACACCCGGCCGCCCCCTTCCACTCAATCGCCATCGCTCAAATTCCGACAAACATACATTTACCACACGTAAAATCAAAAA
>NW_023652415.1:0-2500 GCF_015228065.2 Penaeus monodon
GGGTTCCATTGTTAATGGTCGACGCGAGATTACGTTTTTATGGGTTTGGAGTGCCTGTCACCAGTTTTTTCTTTTTTTTTTGGGAGGAGACGCCTCCTCTCCCTCGCTTCCGGGACCTCTCTCGGGATGGTTTGGAGACAGAAGCCTCCATGTCCTGCACCTCCTGACTGACAGATTGCGATCTGCTTCTCGCACGAGAAGCCGATCGCGAGCCAGGCGAAGTCCTCACAGGAGTATCCCGGACGGGAAGGTGCACTCCGGACTGTGATTCGGTATCAGCCTCCTTAGGATTTTTATGCTGGGTTGATGCAGCCATTTGATCGACCAAATGATAAACTTTAATATTTAATTCTTTAACGGTTTGTTTCAGTTCGGCAACTTCTTTATCCTTGGCTGTAAGCTGTTGACTGACATTACTAGCACTAGGGGTGATGTTAGTTACTGCTTCGCATAGGAGTATCGGGTTGTGTGTCAACTTTCCACTTTCCTCTTAGCTTCAGTATAACTACTTCATGCTTCTTCATATATGCTAATGTTCTCGGTCTCCTTCTTCAGGATGTTGCACTCAGCAGATCCTGACTGATGGGGACCTCCACATTAGCACATTTGGAGATTTGGCTAGTACAAGTGATGGTGCCATGGGCTTCAGCACATTTACGGCAAACGAATTTATTTGAGTCTTTATCAATACATCTTAATGAGGTGTGTCCGATTCTTGGTCATACAATGAACGTCCACTACGTCTTGGTCCTTCATGCTCTCAGAATTTCACTTTCTTCCATCGTCCTCAAATCCCTGTGAAAGATTACTCCCTTACAGGTATTTGGGCCAATAGGAATAGTTACTTTACTCGAAGATCATGAATTTGCGTCAGCTTAAGTAAATCCTTAATCTGGAGTTGTATTGTACATTAACAAGGAGGCTTCCATCTCGCAATTTTTTGAC
Source organism: Penaeus monodon (assembly GCF_015228065.2). Classification (NCBI taxonomy): domain Eukaryota; kingdom Metazoa; phylum Arthropoda; class Malacostraca; order Decapoda; family Penaeidae; genus Penaeus; species Penaeus monodon. Next base: position 946 of record NW_023652415.1, read on the forward strand.
AAAATCAAAATCGCCGTCCACTTGACCATCAAGGACCTTTTTGATGATAAAGGGGTTCATGTTCAAAGCGATTGATTTTCACTCACGCATTTTACATTCGCGAACCTCGCATTCTCTGTTGGAATTTTGAAAAGTGGTCTTCTCGTTTTGTCATTTGTGGGGGTTCCGTTGTTCAGGGTCGAATTCGTCATAGATTGGTTCATGAGTCACCCCTCCTCCTTGAGGAGGAGAAGGGTAGCCAGGGTATCATCCATACTGGGCATCGGAGCAGTCCGACCCCTTTGCTCCAAATCGTTCTCCTGAAGGGATTTGAAAACTCTTAACTTTTGGTATCAACCTAACAGCAATAGCTAAGAGTGAATCAGTATTTCGTCCTCTACCCCCCCAGTGGAAGCCTGGTTGCGTTCTCCAGTACCACAGAGAGGATCGAGTTATGTGGAGGACACTTCCTTACCGCCGAACTTGCCTAGGTAATAATAATTACCAGAATGGTATTCATCATGACAATAATGATGATAAAAGTGAGAATAAAGAGAAGTTTGATAACATTTGATGATTATTATATTATTAATTATCATTATTATTATTATTATTCATGGCTCCTGTTGCCAAACCAATCCGTCTACTGACTTCTTGGTCTGACAACCCAGAGATATGGATTACACTACCAAGGTATTAAAACTTTCTGTAACTTCAACGTCCTCGCCGCAAGCATGGATCGACTGAACGGGTTCCCCTAACAGCCCCCAAAGTCCTGAATCTTGGTCTTGGTCCAGGAGACCTCTAGGCCTAAGGGCTTCGCCTCATTGCTAAATGCATTAAGAGCCGCCACAAGTGACTCCAAGGACTCAGATAGGATACAACATCGTCGGCAAAGTCAAGGTCTGAGACCTTAATATTGCCTAGTGTTGCTCCGCACTGACTTTGGCTAGTAGCTCTTCCATTATCCAGTCCATACAAGTGTTGACAAGTATTGGCTTCCCTTCCCCTCCTTGCCTCACACCTGAAAACAGGGAAGAAGTTCGACATACCCCAATCACAGTTTACAGCACTTCAGTCCAGTATAGAGCTGGCTATCAGGCAATAATCTGCGGTTCGGAATTCCCTGAGCCTCAGGATTCCATAGCGATCCCGATGCACCGAGTGAAACGCCTTCTTGATGTCGATGTAGGCTGCGAGCAACCCACGACCGAACTCACGACGCGTTCCACAATTACTCGAAGCGCTAGTATACTGTCTATTGTGGACTTGCCAGGAGTAAATCCAGACTGCTCCGGTCTTGGTTCCTCAGTAGGTGTCGGATCCGTTTGATGATTCTGGGAATTATTAGGGTATAAGAGAATAAATTACCAGACATTTATATAATCAAAACATAATGAGGATAAAAAGTGAGAATAAGAGAATTGGATAACATTTGATGATTATTATATTATTACTATTATCATTATTATTATCACTTATCATTATTATATCATTATCATATTATTATTATTCATTATTATTATTAGTATTATTATTATTATTATATTATTATATTATTATTATTATTATATTT
>NW_023652416.1:0-5274 GCF_015228065.2 Penaeus monodon
TAAATATTATATATATATATATATATATAATATTATATATATTATTATAATGTATTACCTATGTAAAATACAATATATGTATATACATACATATTATATATACATTTATACTCAATATGTATATAAAAAATATATATAGACATAATGTTATGTATAATAAGTTATAAAACAATATATGTATATAAAAAAATATATAACTATATGTATAGTTATAATGTATATTTTGCATGTGTGTTGTTTGTGTGTGTGATGTGTGTGTATATTAATATATACAAATATTATACATAATTATTATATATATATATTATATATATAATAAATATATATTATATATATAACAATACATATACATATTATAAAACAGACACATACACTCTGTGGGTATCATCATACATATATATATATATATATATATATAATAATATATATAATATATATATAAATATTATAATTATATAAAAATATAATATATATATATATAATAATATACATACTACAAAATTATATTATATATATATATATAATATATATTATATATAAAGATAGATAGATAGAAGGTAGACAGTACATAGATACATAAGATAGATAAATCTGTTTATTTATATATATAATATATATATATAAAAAATAAAAAAAATGTGTGGTGTGTGTGTGTGTGGTGTGTGTGTGTGTGTGTGTGTGTGTGTGTGTGGGGTGTGTGTGTGTGTGTGTGTGTGTGTGTGTGTGGTGTGTGTGTGTGTGTTTGTATGTGTTTATATATATATATATTATTATATATATATATATATATATATATATATATATATATATATATATATATATATTGTGTGTGTGTTGTGTGTGGGGTGTGTGTGTGTGTGTGTATGTGTGTGTGTGGGGTGTGTGTGTGTGTGTGTGTGTGTGTGTGTGTGTGTGTTGTGTGTGTTTGTGTTGTGTGTGTGTGTGTGTGTGTGTGTGTGTGTGTGTGTGTGTGTGTGTGTGTGTGTGTGTTGTGTGTGTGTGTGTGTGTGTGTGGTGTGTGTGTGTGTGCGTGCGTGTGTGCGTGTGTGCGTGTGTGTGGTGTGGGGTGTGTGTGGTGTGTGTGTGTGTGTGTGTGTGTGTTGTGTGGGGTGTGTGTGGGTGTGTGTGTGTGTGTGCGTGTGTGCAAGATTTGTGCGATTGTATTTTCGCATTATGGGGTGCGTATAACACATGTAATGATGTGAAGGCGCATATGGTATATTGTTATGCATGTCAGTAGTTTTGTGTAAAATGTGGAGATGTAGCATATCTTTGCATGGATCATTGAAAGGGTTATGTTTTGCATGCATAGCAAAAATAAAATCGAGTAAAAAATAAAATCACACTTATATGACTTTTATGCTCAACCCCATGTTAGGGATTTTCCCCGGGTTTCGTGAGAGGCCCTTTCGTCGTTTCATTAATTACATAGACGGGCCCAACCCCTGCGGAGGGTTACAGTGGATCCCTGAAAATACCCCCCCCTCCCCCAGATACACCAAGCCGTAGGGGGTGTCTATCTATATCGGCTGTCTTTCTTAACCAAAAAATATACTGCACAAACAGAGAAAGGCCTTTTTTCCCCGGAGGCAAAGGAGCCCCCCCATTACGGCGGCGATCAGGACCGTTGGAGCAGAGGGGCAAAAAAATCTCCGGTTAAAACAGGCCGCCCCACGTTGATAACCTTTGCCATATAATATAAGGACAGTGAAAACCCGAATCGACTTATTAGCATTTTTTAAGGAACTCTCTTCCATTAAAGGGACTTGTAGGCTCTGTGAATTTAGAAGATAGGCGAAGAACAAAGATACTAAATGAGGTAAACCCCGGGTAGAAAGCGGGAAATTTAAAGTAGGTTTCTTAGTTCAAAAAACGTTTAGGAAAGAATCTGGAATTTTCTATAGTATAAGTAAAAAGTGGCTTCGTAACAACAAAAAAAAAAACAAAATGGTCCAATTTAAAAAGTTTGCTAAGGTATGCCAACCTGCAGACAGTGATGAAGAATTGGGGCTTCAAAAAAGGGTTTTCATTTACCCAACGAAAGAGAAAAAAACCCATTTCAAAATAATTTGGGGAATTTTTAATCCAAAATAGAAAAAAGGAGAAACCTGTGGGGAAATTACAAATGGCACTGGGGAAGGGGGGGGGCAAATATGACCCGATTTTGCGGAGGCCGTCACCAATATCATGAAACATTCTTCGAAAAAAGATAGAGTGGATGTGGACATGGAAGTCCCCATCTGAATCAAAGCGAAATTGACTTCATAATTTTCAATTGGGCCATATAAAAAAAAAATGGGGGAAGTTTTTAACGGGGTAAATGTTGGGGGGGACCCAGAAGGGTCAGAGGCAAATTTTAAATTAACCTTAGATGGGAAAAAAACAAACTCATACGAAAAACTCATCCAAATTTAATTAACTTAAAGACCAAAGCGAAAAAATTTAACCTTTAACATCCAAAACAGTTTTCACTTTCAGGGACGAAGTCTAACTTTGCCCAAAAATCAACAAACATTCAATGACAAAAATAAAGGAAGCTGCACTTGAAGTAGGCGGTAAGAACGTAAAGAAAAGCTCCACAAGCTCTCGGTAGAATCTAAAAAGCTTATACAAAAAAAAGTATCATAAAAGTATCGTAAAACTAAAACAAACTAAATTAGCTGAACTAACAAAGCTATGCATAAAAAAAGAGAGATGTACGGAAATTAATACTCAAAAAATAAGTGAAACAATAAACTCAGATACCAATGAAAACAGCTAAAAGAAGACTCGGAATAAGGAGAAACCAAATAATGAAATAAAAAACCAGAGGGAGAAGGACATATAAAAAAATAAAACCTAAAAAGCAGTGGAAGACTCTTACAGGGCTATAAATCAAATGAACACCACGAATAGAAGCGAATGCAGTAAAGGGACGTACAACATCAAAAAGAAAAAAAAAAAGAGCGCTTAAAGAAAAAAAGAGAGGGAAACACCAGGGGAACGGAATTTGTATGACCCTTATAAAAAGATGCAGGAGAAACTGCAACAGGGGAAATAGCCAATTTTTAAAAATGCCTTTCAAAGAAAAAAATCCAAAGCCGGAAAAAAGCAAAATTTTATTTTTATACATAAAAAGGGGGTAGAGAGGATCTAAAAAACTCCCTTCAGTTATTTACAAACTGTTCCAAAAGTCATCAAATTTAACTCTATAGTCTGGATTTTAACCCAAAAGAACAGGCAGGCTTCCCAGTATTCTTCAACAGAAACAAAAACCCCCACGCCACCCAAGTAACAGAAAAAAAAAAAAGACTTAGGAAACCCTGTGTATGGATTTTTTCGATTTTGAAAAGGATTTTGGGTCTGTACAAATCCAACAGTATAGAAGCTATTCGAAGGAGGGGAAAGTAAAAGGAGGTATATTGTAAAAATATTTGGGAAAGGGGGACAGCACCAAATTAAAAGGAAACTAATAAAAAACCATTTAAAAAAAAGGGTTAGGCAGGGCGATACCATCTCACCAAAACTATTTCAGCTTTTTTTTGAGAAAATATTTAAGAAGCTAGAATGGAACGGAAAGGGTACTAAAAGGAGAAGAATACCTAAACATTTAAGATTTTCGATGATTTTGTCTTCTGAATCTGCAATGAAAGCAGAAAATAATAAAAAGATCTGAAAGAGAAAGTTTGAAAAGCGGGCTTTGGGTGAAAAAAAAAGCAAAATCATGTTAACAGTAAAGGTCTACTGTTGAACGACTTCGACAGAATATGTGCAAGGCGAAGTAATGAACAAGCATATATACCCTAGGGGAAATTGTACAGACAAACACATCTACGAAGAGGAAATTAAGCGGCGCATCAGTCTAGCTGGAGCCCTACGGCGACACAGTAGCATCTATGAGGGTCCTTCAAAGTTTAAAAGAAAAGCTTTTTAAAACCAATTTTCCCCCTCCCAGTTTTGGGCCTATGGACAGAAACATGGATACAACCTTATGGAAGGGAACTAATGGTGCCAAGAAGGGATGAAGGTGTACTGCGAATTTCCAAAGAACGAAACTAGAAAAAGGAAAAGCAAGACAGACAAATTGGGAAAAAATTTGGGGGGATCTATGTCCTGAAGGGATGATTAGGCTGATGGTGATGATATATATATATTAATATATATAAATATATAAATAATAATATATTTATATATATATATATATATTAAAATATATGTATTAATTTATTTAATTATTTACAATTTTTATGTAACACATAACAGAAAGGGGGATAGATAAAGATAGATAGATTTAAAAAATAATAGATTTTATAGAAAATAATAGATAAGTGGATGTTGTATATTTTTGTATATGTGTATGTAATATATGAATATATAATATCATATTTATTAAAAAATAAATAAAATATATATATATTATATTATATATATAATATAATATAAGATAAATAATTATATATATATATATATATATATAAAAATAATTATATATACTTAATAACACCACACACCGATTACTATTTACATCAATTACTATCTACTTCATCAATTAATCTATCAATTATACATAATATATAGTAATATTATAATTTTAAAATAAAATATATATATAGATTATAAAATATATAAATATTATATATAAATATATATATATATTTTATATAAATATATATAATTTATATATATATAATTTAGACACACACCACACACACACCCCACACACACACACACACACACACACACACCAACACACAACAACACACCACAAACCCACCACACACCACCACACACACACAACACACACATATATATATATATATATATATATATATATATATATAGATATATATATATATATATATTATATTACATTAATATAATTTTAATATATATATAATATATATATATATATATACTATATATAAATATATATATTATATATTATATAATATAATATATCTATAATTTATTTATATTAAAATATATATAATCGTTAATATATAACACACACACACAACACACACACACACCACACCACAACACACACACACACATTTTAAATTTTTTTTTTTTAAAAAATATATATATATATAAAATTTTATAAATTATTATAAAATTTTATAAAATATAATATAAAAAATATTTTATTTTTATAATATATATATTTTTTAAAAAATTTTTTTTTAATATAAAATTTTATAAAATAAAAAATTTTAATATTTATATAAATTTTAAAAATTTATATAAAATAATATATATATTATAAAAATTATTTTTTTTTTTTTTTTTTTTTTT
>NW_023652417.1:0-2500 GCF_015228065.2 Penaeus monodon
ACCTGATGGGCAGGTCGTCCATAGGGAGGCGAGCTAGTGGCCATATAGCCTGAGTTGGCGATCCCGGATTATGCAAGTAACAGGTCCCATGCCAGTCTCACAGTGTAACCGCCGGTTGGACACGTGGTCCTGCCAACTGTACCCCATGATCCGGCGAAGGGACTTGTTACAAAAGGCATCAAGGCGAGACTCCAAGGCACTGGATAGCGTCCAGGTTTCGCTTCCATAGAGCAAATCTGGAAGTATCAAGGCCTTGAAGACACGCAGCTTGGTCCTTCTGCATAGGTACCGACATCTCCAAACGCTCTTGTTGATCGAGTTCATGGCTCCTGTTGCCAGATCAATCCATCTACTGACTTCCTGGTCTGACAACCCAGAGATATGGACTGCGCTACCAAGGTATGTAAAACTTTCTGTGATTTCAACGTTCTCGCCGCAAGCATGGATTGACTGAACGTGTTCCCCTAACAGGCCCCCAAAGTCCTGAATCTTGGTCTTGGTCCAGGAGACCTCTAGGCCTAGGGGCTTCGCCTCATTGCTAAATGCATCAAGAGCCGCCACAAGTGACTCCAAGGACTCAGATAGGATGGCAACATCGTCGGCAAAGTCAAGGTCCGAGACCTTAATATTGCCTAGTGTTACTCCGCACTGACTTTGGCTAGTAGCTCTGCCCATTATCCAGTCTATACAAGTGTTGAAAAGTGTGGGTGTAAGGACACAGCCTTGCTTCACCCCTGAATTAACAGGGAAGAAGTTCGACATACCCCCACCACACTTTACAGCACTTTCAGTACCAGTATAGAGGCTTGCTATCAGGCCAATAATCTGTGTCGGAATTCCCCTGAGCCTCAGGATCTCCCATAGCGATTCCCGATGCACCGAGTCAAACGCCTTCTTGAGGTCGATGTAGGCTGCAAGCAACCCACGACCAAACTCACGACGGCGTTCCACAATTACTCGAAGCGCTAGTATAGTATACGGTCTATTGTGGACTTGCCAGGAGTAAATCCAGACTGCTCCGGTCTTTGGTGCCTCAGTAGGTGGTTGCGGATCCGTTTCAGAAGAATGTGGGCGAGAACCTTGCCTGGTATGCTGAGCAGTGTAATGCCACGGTAGTTGCTACAGTCCCATCGATCCCCTTTCCCCTTCCAGAGAGGGATGACCACGCCCCTCAGCAGGTCAGGGGGAATGGTACCAGACTGCCAAATGGCAGTCAGGACTGTATGCAGGCCCCGAGCCATAGGTTCACCCCCAGCCTTTAGCATTTCAGCAGGGATATCACATATGCCTGCAGCTTTCCCACTCTTCAGCTTGGAAATCGCCAGCCTAACCTCTGTTAGGGTAGGAGGTTCCTCGCTGATGGGTGGGTCCGGCACAGGCACTGAGACATCGCTTGCATCCAAGCTAACTGTTGGAGGGTCCACCTGGTACAACTGTTCAAAATACTCAGCCCAACGTTCACGAACCCCAACATGATCTGAGATGATCCGTCCATCCGCTGAACGGACTGCAGTCATCTGTGTGGAGGGCTTAGGGTTCAGTTTTCTCAGGGCTTGGTAGGCAGGGCGAAGGTCATTTACCAAGAAATGGCCTTCGACCTCCTCAGCAAGATTCCTGATGAACTGTTCATTGTCCCTTCTCAGCAGCGTCCGAGCCCTACGCACCATGGAACGACACAAGACTTGATTCCCATTCAGCCGAGCCTTGCGACACGCTTCAGTGGCCTCTAATGTCTCCAGGGAGATGGTATTCTGCCTTGTCCTTGGGCGTACGCCAATGGACTCCTGAGCTGCTTCGAGTGTTACGCGCTTGAAGGACTCCCACAGAGCAACTGGATCCGTCAGGTTGCTGGTTTCTGAGAATCAGTCAGAGACTGCCGTGGCGAACCCACGGGCACACTCCTCCTCCCTTAGTCTGTCCAAGTGAAACACCTTAGGGTGGCCACTGGAGGGTCGGTGGACCCGCAGGATAGCCACAAGCAGCCTATGATCGGTGCCACAGAACTCAGCACTCCGGTAAACCCTGCAGTTCTGGAGGATCCTCCATCGCGTGCTGACAAGAATGTGGTCGATCTCCTTGGCCACATTACCCATATCGCTGTACCAAGTCCAGCGATGCGAGTTGGAGCGCTGGTACCAGGAGCCAGAGATCCTCATTTTCTGGGACCTAGCAAAGTCCCAGAGAAGGAGGCTATTCTCGCTGCTGGGATCAGCTCCCGAGCCATGGGGGCCGACAGACATCTCATATCCGGCTGGTCACAGCCGGATACCGCATTGAAGTCACCCAGAACAATGCGAATGTCTCGCCGGGGGCAATCGTCTGCCTCTTTCACATCGGTAGAACGCCTCTTTCACATCGGTTTTATGTACATCGGTAGGAGCGTATACAGCAATAAGAGACAAGAAGCCAAAAGCATGCTTCAGTCTCAATGCCATGATACGCTCATCAACCGGTGTCACCTCGACTACCGCAGGCTGAAGTCGACTGGAGATGGCTATGG
>NW_023652419.1:0-5273 GCF_015228065.2 Penaeus monodon
ATATAGATTTGTATAGGTAGGTGTACTACGACCTTAAAATATTGACTAGTACCAATGTAAAAAAAAATAGGAAATAGAAAATAATATAATTGATTTTTAAAGGGTCAATGAAAGTACGAAAAAGATAATGAAATAAATGTAAAGTGGCCCACTAAACAGTGAGACGTGGAGACAAGCAAGATTCTGATTGCAAGAACAAGCCAACTGAGGTTAAGCTATTGCTAAAATGGTAAGCTAGTAAAATTGATAGAATAAAATACATCAATAGTGACAAATAGACATGAAAGTACTAAAATAGCAGATTGGTGAAATATGAATAAGGGTTAACGAGTGTGACAGTGATGGCACGAGGTCGTCGACTCGCCGAGGGAGCGCACATAGCCAACTTATTATCCTCGCTAAGACATCAATGTGAGGTCATGAAATCATGTCTAATGAGATGAAGTGGTTAGATAATGAATATGGAAAAAATGATTCAGGGATTTATTAACAGGGACGGAGGTGTAGAAGCAGGTGCGTACGAAGATGAGTACGGCGCTGACGTGAGTGACGACAGAACAACAAACACTCGTGAACTACTAGCTACGCTCCGATATATGTGCCAGTGCCAAAGCGTGAGCAAACAGTTTTGCAATGTGGTGTTTGTGGTGAGTGTACGACCTATAGAAAATGGTGTGTGAAACTGTTCACAAATGATTCAATGTCGATGCGGAATCTTAAGGTCACTATTTAAAGGTATATTAAGGGGGAGGTATTAGGTAGCTGTAGGTAGGTTTTCTCTTTTGTGGTTGTACGTATTTACTCAAGGTCTTTTTTTTGTACATATTTATTCAATAAATTGTAATAGTGAAATGTTTTTTTTGTATTCATCCCTAACCATAGACCTGAATCAAAGAGGTGATCCATAAGAAGGTAACTGGTGGAGGGCCCAGGCCAGTGAGGGAGCTTGCACCAAGATTAATTTAATTGTCTGACTCCCACCTTCACAATTGGTTGCTTCGGTTATTGGTTAGAGGATGGAGACGCTGGAGCACGTGTGTGGCTTGTTGGGGTTGATTGTGGGGTTGCTGATTATTCAGTTACTATTCATGATTTATAGAGAACTTAAAACCGGTAAACGTGAAGGAAACTGCGTCAGTTCAGTGGTTGAGAGGGATTTTCGAGATGCGGTACCGAATGCAGAGTCGAGTAGAGTGGATGGTGCGATGATAGATGAAAGGTTAAATAGGACATTAGGAATTTTGGAAAGTTTAGCATTACACCAAAGTCAAATGGGAAATTCTATTATTATTAAAGATAATCCGGTTGTAGATGTTTTTAGAGGAAAGGGTGATGTTAATAGGTGGATAAAGAAGATAACAAGAGTGATAGGACAAGTGGCAGGCAATGAGGAAGATAGAATAAGGTTTGTATTAAATCACATACATGAGGCAGCAGCAGAACGAATATTCAATATCAGACGAGAGTGGGACAGTGTAGAAGATATCTTAATAGAACTTAGGAAAGTGTACGGAAAGAAGGTGTCAGTATGGGAACTGTACGAGCAAATGACAGCACGAAAACAAGGGGAAGATGAAACTGTATGGGAATTTTTGGATGCTATAATGGACATTAGTGAATTAGTTCGTCAGAGCGAATGGGGAATGAGTGACAGAATGGTTGGAGAGTGTGTAGCAAGGAACATGAAAGTGCCGGCACTAGGTATGAAGCTCTTAAACAGGATAGAAGAGAGACCGAACGAAAAGTTAGAAGAGTGGATAGAATGGATAGCAGCAAAAGAGAGCGACTGGCATTCATTTACGCAGGGTAGAAGTGTAGTAGAAAGTGACAGAACGACAGAGAGGGAAAGAATGAATTGGAATGCAGAAAGAGAAGGAAGCAAGCAAGCTAGGAGTGGCGTGGTAAGGGGAAACTGGCGAGACAGAGGATGTTATCGGTGTGGGAGTAAAGAACACGGTATAGCATGGTGTCCACAAGAGACGTACAGGCAGAGAAATTTTACCGCGAAATACGAACGACGAAATTACGCGCCGGAAGAAAGGCAGGAGGGTGATACGGGTGCAGGCGAGTCGGGAAACTAAGAGGGTCCAACGGGAAGATAGACGGCTGCCAACCCGGGGGACCCAGTGATGATGTAACTGAATATGTTGCAAATGGCGGGCAGACATTTTGTAAAGAAGGTAGAAAAGAAGTGGAAGGTAAGGTTAAGATACAGGCAGACACTCCTCAGATATCTGTGAGTATAGAAGGAGTAAAAGAAGTATGGGAACCGTAATTAGTACTTTTATTTACGAGACTTACTTGAAGAAGCATGGCATAAAACTACAAAGGTCAAATGCTAAGATAAGATCAGTGGGAGGGAGTTTGATCCCGTGTAGAGGTAAAGTAATTGTTAGTTTAGAGATGTGCGGGATTGAAGTGGAAAATGTAGCATTGCTTGTGTGTGATGAGGTAGGAGAGAATTATAGCTGTTTGTGGGGCATGAATATTTTATCAGAAGTGGCAGAAATATGGCCGGTCATGTATAAGTTAAGCAGATCAGGTGTTGGTGAAGAGGAAGTGCGGGATTACATTGGCGATACAAAAAGATTGGGTCAGTTAAATTTAGAAGATAATCGAGGTTTTGTACTAACAGCGAAAAGTCAGATCCCTATTATCCCAGGACAAACTGTGAGATTAGTACCGGTAAATATTCCTCAACTAAAACAGGTAAAATCACAGGAAGTATTGGTAGAGCCCCTTGTGGGTTCTCATGAAGGATGGGTTCCAGAGGGGATTGTGGCATTACCAACCGTAGTGAGAATAGAGCACGGGAAGGGCTTCGCACTAATTGCTAATCTTTCAGATAATGTTGTCAAGCTTAGACGGAACTGGCGAATAGGCAAGATCAGTAAAATAGATGAAGAAGTGAAGGAAGTAAGAAAGGTAGAGATTGGGGCGACAGATAAGAAAGCAGATGTAATTATAAATCAGGACTGTTTGAATGGGAAACAGAAAGAAAGGTTAGATAAACTGTTGTGGGAATTCAGTGACATTTTTGCAGAGGAAAACGGACCAATTGGTACTGCTACGGGGGTACAGCATGTGATACCGCTCATGACGGACCAGCCTATAAGGGTGCCATACAGACGAATCCCGCCGCATCAAGTCTCGGAGGTGAAAGATCATATCAATGAGTTGTGTAAACAAGGAGTCATAACCCCAAGCGTGAGTCCTTATTCCGCAGCGATAGTGGTAGTAAGAAAGAAAGACGGGTCGCTTAGACTGTGTGTCGACTACCGACAATTGAATAAATACACGATAAGGGACGCTTTTCCGCTACCGCGAATTGATGAGACGGTCGAGGCACTGGAGGGGGCTCGGTTTTTCTCTACGTTCGACTTGGCCGCGGGCTACCATCAAATTGAGGTCCACCCAAAGATCAACCGAAAACTGCATTTAGCACTCCCTTTGGCCATTACGAGTTTAAAAGATTGCCAATGGGACTGTCAAATAGTCCTAGTACCTTCCAAAGATATATGGAACGTATATTAGGAGACAAAATTTTTCATACCTTGTTAGTATATTTAGATGATGTCATTGTTTTAGTCGTACGGTGGAGGAACATTTAAATAGATTGGAAGAATTATTTAGGCGTATGAGGAAGTACGGTTTAAAATTCAAGCCTAATAAATGCAAGTTGTTTGCAAATAGAGTGGTTTATTTAGGGTATGAAGTGTCTGGAGAAGGAATTAGCACAGATCCAGCAAAGGTAGATGCAGTGAAGTTATGGCCATTGCCTAAGACTGTCAAGGATGTGAGGGCGTTCATAGGGTTCTGTTCATTTTACAGGAAATTTATTAAAGATTTTGCTCAAATAGCCGCGCCGCTGCATAAACTTATGTCAGGTGATTCTCGAAGATTAATTTTGAAGGAGTGGGATGAAGTATGTCAAACAGCCTTTGATACTTTAAAGAGCAAATTAATTACAGCACCAGTTTTAAAATGTCCCGATTTTTCACGTGAATTTATTTTAGAAACCGATGCCAGTTTTAAAGGATTAGGCGCGGTTTTGTCGCAAAAAACATGACGGTAAAATTAACCCTATTTGTTACGCTAGCAGGGGACTAAGGAGATCAGAAAGAAATATGACAAATTACAGTTCAAGGAAACTGGAATTGTTGGCATTAAAAGGGCTGTATGTAATAAATTCAAGGATTACCTAGTGGGGAAGGAATTTACTGTATACACAGATAATAACCCATTAAGTCACTTAGAAACCTCGAAATTGGGTGCAATAGAAAGTCAGTGGGTGAGTGAATTGCAGCAATTTGATTTCAAAATAATGTACAAACCAGGTCAAGACAATACAGTAGCAGATGAATTGAGCAGATTACTCGAGGAGTTGGACAGTGATGGAGAGGAGGAATTCAGAGTAATGGGAACAGCAGAGGAAGTAATGGGGGAGAGCTATGGTCGAAGGAAGACCTGAAAGAGCAGCAAAGGGGAATGGAATGTTGTAAAAATATCACTACTTTCTTAACAACTAAAATGACAATAGATGAGCTAAAGAATATGTTAAAAGACGAAGATTTTAGAAAACTACATAAAGTAAGACAAAACTTGTTAGTGGAAGATGGAGTAGTTTGGCATAAGATGAGTGTGGGAGTAAATTTATGGAGGATTAGGCCGGTTTACCACCAGGATTGCAGTACAAACTGTTGCAGGCATGCCATGATGACTGGGGTCACCAAGGAAGGAATAGGAGTCTTGCGTTAGTCAGAAGTCGGGGATTTTGGCCAGGTATGTCGGAATCGGTGGGAGAATACATTAAGAGGTGCGAGAGATGCTGTGTCGCAAAGGACGAGACTCCAAAGCCCTGCACACCGATGGGCAAGATCGAAGCCAGAAAACCGTGGGAAATGTTGGCCATAGATTTCACGGTATTGGATAAACGTCAGGGGATAGAGAACGTCTTAATTATAACTGATGTATTCACGAGATATAGTTTTGCTTTTCCAACAACAAAAAGCCGCAACAATCGCAAAAATTTTGAAAGAATATATTTTTGATAAGTTCGGGGCCCAGATAAAATTTTGTCAGACCAGGGAAGGAATTTCTTAAGTTCTTAATCAAACAATTGTGCAACAGTTACGGGGTGGAGAAAGTTAGGACGACGGCATGTCACCCGCAAGGAAATGGTGGTTGTGAACGATTCAATCGGACTTTGCATGGATTGCTAGTGACTTTAGACGAACGTGAGAAAAAGAAATGGCCGGAGAACACGTTCGCAT
>NW_023652420.1:0-5272 GCF_015228065.2 Penaeus monodon
AGAAAAAAGGAAGAAAGTCCCAATTTAATACCTTACACGGGGTAAGTAAAAACAAGACGACATCAAAGCGCTTTAATTTGTGTAGATCAAAAGCGCAGTTACATTTTCCACTCGTAAGAGGACGGTATATCTTGCATCTTTTTCGGTCTTTTCTATTTTTATAAACTATTTAAAGCCTGGTTGGTTAAAAGGGGAAAAAATGGAGTTCAACTTCCCTGCTAGTAAAAGGTCGAAGAGAAAAACATGAAACACTCGGATGTAAATAATGGGGAGAAAAGTGGATATTCATCACATAAAAGACCACTGAACTTGAATTATGAAATATAATAGCTGTGAATAAATCAAGCGAATAAATAAAAGCGAGATATATTGATATGGAAAAGGTGGACAGCAGGTGGCACGATAAAACCAGAAAAATATCTTCTGGTAAATCATGCAAAGGATATACATATATATTTTTTCCTCGTCCATTTTTCTATCGCGGGCGGAATCCTCCATCTGCTCTTCGAAGGACCTCCGCCCGCATCTATTTCCAGCCGTGAAAAGAATATCTTCTGCTGTTAGCATTAACAAGCTGATTCAAGAACGTAAATAGGATGGTGTTTCTCCTCTCTCGTGCAGCGTCTGAGCAGCAATCATAGGAAATTTCGACAGTGAGGTGTGGTTATAGATATATATATATATGTGTGGGGTGGTGTACATATATGTATATATATATATATATATATATATATATATATATATATATATATATATATATATCTATATATATATACTATATATTATATATATATTATATATATACATATATTATATATCATATATATATTATGTTATATTATATATATATAATATATATATATATATATATATATATATATTATATACTATATATATATATATATATAATATATATATATATATATATATATATATATATTATATATACATATATGTACACCACCCCACACATATATATATATATCTATAACCACACCTCACTGTCGAAATTTCCTATATTGCTGCCCAGACCTGCACGAGAGGGGAGAAACCCCATCCTATTTACGTTCTTAAATCACTTTTTAAATGCTAACAGCAAAAGATTTCTTTTCAGGGCTGGAAATAATGGGGGCGGGGGCCTTCGAAAGCAGATGGAGGATTCCCCCCGCGATAAAAATGGACGAGGAAAAAATTATATGTATATCCTTTGCATGTTTTACCAAAGATATTTTTCTGGTTTTTCGGCCCCTCTTCCCTTTTCCCCATTCAATTACTCCCTTTTTATTTATTCCCCCGCTTGATTTTTTCACAGTATATATTTTCAAAATTTAAAGTTCGTGGCTCTTTATGTGTTTGAATACCCTTTTCTCCCCCTTATTTCATCCGAGTGTTTCATTTTTTTTCTCTTCACCTTTTACAAGGGAAGTTGAACCCCTTTTTTTCCCCTTTTTTCCCAACCAGGTTTTAAATAGTTTATAAAAATAAAAAAACCCGGAAAAAAAGATGAAAGAAAACCCGTCCTCTTACGAGTGGAAAATGTCGCGCTTTTGATCTACCAAATTAAAGCCTTTTTTATGTTCGTCTTCGTGTTACTTACCCCGTGTAAAGTGTATTATACTTGGGATTTTTCTTCCTTTTTTCTTTTCTGCTACTACAACTTTTCCAAAATTCCCCTCTATCACCGCTCTCTCATTCACCACTTACTCTCTTTCTTTCCCTCTTATTCCCCTCCTCTCTCTCTCTCCTCCCCCTTTTCTCTCCCCTTTTCTCTCTCTCTCTCCCCTCTCTCTCTCCTCTCCTCCCCTCTTTCCCCTCTCCCCCCTCTTCCTCTCCCCCTCTCTTTCTCTCTCTTTTTCGCTCTTCACACTTGACTCAATCCCAGCGCGGGGGATACTGGAGCACAATCATTGCGGAAAAGAACTGGCCACCTACGGCAGAACACATTTTTTGTTAAAAATTACAGCATGATAAATTTAAACCTAATATGTCATACACACACACCACACACACCACACAACACACACACACACAACACACACACCACATATATATATAATATATAATATATATTTAATAACTATATATTATATTTTAAATATAATATATATTCGTTTATATTATATTATAATATATATTATAATATATATATATATATATTCTATATATATATTATATATATGTGTGTTGTGTGTGTTGTGTGTGTGTGTGTGGTATGTGTATATATGCTTTATCTATATCAAACCCTATTTTCTTCATCTATCTATTATTATTATTTTTCTATATATATTATATTATTAATATATATTATATAATATATATATATATATATAAAATTTATACGAAAATATTGGTATATATATACAAAAAATATATATAATAAAATATATATATTTTAATATATATATAAAATTTAAAATTTATTATATTTTATATATATATTTCACAAACCACACACACAACACACAACACACAACACACACACACACACACACAACACACCACACCACCACCCCAACCACACACACCATATATATATATATATATATATATATATATAAATATATATATTATATATATTATATATATATAATATATATATATATAAAATTTTATATTTTATTTTAATATATAATTAAATTATATATATATATATTTTTAAAAAATATAAATATATGTGGGGGTTTGTGTTGTGTGGGTGTGTGTGTGTGTATTGGTATATATGCATATATATCTATATCTACTATCTTCTACTATTATATATTTATATATAATATAATATATATTTTATAAAAATTTTATATATTTATATATATACGCAAAATATGGTATATATAAAAATTTAATATAAATATATAAATATATATAAAATAAAATATTTAAATATAATATATATTTTTAATATTAATATATATTTCACCACCACCACCCCACACACACACACACACCACACAACAAACACCCACACACACAAAACCACACCACACACACAACACACACACAAACACACACCCCACCCACACACCCACCCACACACCAACACATATATATATATATTTTAATATATATATATTAATATATATAATATTTTAAATATATAATATATATAAATCTATATATTACTCCGGGGAAAGATAAAAACTGCATCCAGTAGTGGGGTTCTGGTCCCTGGGGTTTTTGGACCCAAACTCAGCCCTATTCCCCCACCTTGGCTGGCAGCTCTCTAGAGACAGTGTTTAAAAAACAGGCACGGGAAACCACTCTGACTGATCTTTCCCTTTATTTAGGCAGACCTCAGGAAATGGCCCTCCTCCTGTAAAAGTGGGTGCTAAAAGCCCAGGGGGTTAATTTGGGGCTGTTCTCACAAAAAGCACAAAGGGGGAAATGTATGAAAATTAAGCAGGAATATCGAACAAAGCAAAAGAAAGGAAAGCCGGAAAACATCAAAAAGAGATTAAAAAAAACTTTTAAAAAATATTCTTGATTTAAGTAAAGTGCGATAAAAAAGAGAGCAAAAAAATTTCGTCAGTGAGGGGAAAAAGATCACCAGCATCACTTTAGGGCAAGGAGGGGTACAATTCTGTTAGAAGAAAAAATATTAGGTGAGTGACCAGATTGTACTACACATGGAAAAATTGATCTTGGTAAAATGACAGGTTTAAAATGTCATATATACAAGTATTATGACAACATAAGACATGAGGATACGAAATTTGGACGTATATGAACAAATGAATGATCTAACTAGGCAGAAAGGGAAAAAATAATTTCTTAATAAGGGGGCTTGGAAAAGTGTTATTGGGAAAAAAGGATGCGAAATAAATCATTCGACATGGGACCAGGAAATAGAAAAGAGAAGGCTTGTTTTTGTTTTGTCAAAGGGAAGATTATAGCTAACCCCGTTTTGAGCAGATTTAAAAGACGTTGATACATTGGAAAAAGCCCCCCCGGGGACACTAGTAATTCAAAAAAGACTGTAGAGAAACAGTGTAAAAATGCTTGTAGTTTTCCCGGAGCAAATGCTGAGATTCCCGTTTATAAAATTTTGTATTTGAGACGGGGGTTATCTTAAAGAAAATTAGAAAAAGGAGGAAAAAAAATAAAAGGGGCTTTTAAAATAAGGAACAAAAAGAGCTGAAAGTTTCCACATAAGAAGTGAAAAGATCAAGGAGAATAAAAAAAGAAAAATGCATGGTGCAACTGAAAGACCCGCTAAAGAGGCTGCTGGAAAGTGCAAAGACTGAAATTGGATACCAAAAAGGATAGCAACAAAGAACCTGATCTCCTGAAAAGATAACAAGGAAAATGGGGTGAAACAAAAATGGAAGAAATTAGCAACTGAGGAAGCAAAAAAAAGTTAAACGCTAAATAGAAATGAGGCGGGGGGACGACAAGGCAAGTGAAAGTGTGGAAAAAAATTGTGAAATCTGGAAGAATTAGACAGAAAATAGATACTAAAACCTTTTTATGATAAAAAAAAACCCCCCCCAAGCTAACATTCAAAATAGAGGAAGTAATGGGAAGTGCTTTAAGGATAAAAATTGGGAAAACCCATTGATTTACAAAGTGCATCAAGATCCTGGGAAATGCCATTCTATATAAAAGTGAAAGGAAACCTTTTAAGAATTTTTTTTTCTTTAAAGCGAAAAAAGAAATAGATGAGTTCCAGGAAAAAATAAATATATTATTATATATATAATCTATATATATATTATATATTATATATATACCATATTATATGTGTGTGGTGTGTGTGTGTGTGTATGTGTATGTTGTTGTGTGTTGTGTGTGTGTGTGTGTGTGTGTGTGTGTGGTGTGTGTGTGGGTGTTTGTGTGTGTGTGTTGTTTTGTTTGTGTGTGTGTGTTTGTGTTGTGTGTAAGAGAGAGAAAAAAGACAGTTGATAAATGATAGATGATAGTATTGTATATACAAATTATCATTTTATAACTATATACATATACATTATATATGGGCAAAATCTACATATTTTGTGTGTGTGGTATATATATTAAATAATATAAATATATATATATATTATATATTAAAAATTATAAATATAGTATAATTAATATAAATTTTATATATATATATATATATATTATATATATATATAAATTTTTATTATATATATATTTTTTATGTATGTATTGTATATATAAAAAAATATATATATTATATATATATATATTATTTTAATATATATAATATATATATATATTTAATATATATATAATATATATATTATTATATTATAATATAATAAAAAATAATATA
>NW_023652421.1:0-5272 GCF_015228065.2 Penaeus monodon
AAAAAAAAAATTTTAAATAAAATTTTTTAAAATTATTTTTTTTTTTTTTTTTTTTTAAAAATTTTTATTTTTAAATTTTCCCCTTTTTTTTTTTTTTTTTTATTTTTTGTGTATTATCTATCTATCTATCTATCTATCTAGATAAATATGTATGTATATATATATACACACACATATGTATATATACATACATATATATATATATATATATATATATATATATAATATATAATATTATTATATATTATATATGTGTGTGTGTTGTTTTGAGGTGTGGTCTTTTGAGATGTTGTGTGTGTGTGTGTGTGTGTGTGTGTGTGTGTGTGTGTGTGTATGAATATGTGTATATATATGAAAATATATATAATATATATATTTTATATATTTTATATATATGATATTATATATATATATATATATTGTGTGTGTGGTGTGTGTGTGTGTGTGTGTGTGTGTGGGGTGTGTGTTTTGTGTTTTGTGTGTGTGTATAAAATATGTGTATATATATTATATATATATAATAAAATATATATATATATAATATATATATAGTATATATATATATATATATATATATATTATATATATAAAATTTATATATATATATAATACAAATGTAAAATCTATTATATTTATATAATGTGTAAAATATATGTGTATAAGAAATAATATATTATATATATATATATAAAAATATATATAAAACACATAATACATATATGAATATATATATGATATATAATATATATATATAATTATATATAGATATATGGTTTGTGTGTGTGGGTGTGTGTGTGTGTGGGGTGTGTGTGGTGTGTGTGTGCGGGGAGTATCTGGCTATGAGTAAGAGAGGTGTCTTTGGTTAGGTCAGTGATAATAAGTGCTAAAAATTACGAGTGAAAGTGATCTGTGATATGGTTAATAAAAGATTCGTGAATAAATAGAGCTTATATTATTATATATATATATATATATATATATATATATATATATATATTATATATATATAATGAATATACATATATATTTTTTTTCTTGGAAATTTTAGAGCGGTGGTTTGCCGTTGCCTTCCCCCCGGGTGTTTTTATCGAGTCACCATCTCGATTTACCCGGTTCTGGAACCGGCACCGACTTGGGCTGGCTTGCCCACACAGCGGCTAGGTAGGCAATCGATGTGAAGTTCCTCGCCCAAGGGAACAACGCGCCGGCCGGTGACTCGAACCCTCGAACTCAGATTGCCGTGTGGACAGTCTTGTGTACGATGCTCAAACCACTCGGCCACGCGGCCTATAGAGCTATATCCCAAACCCAAAAATAGAATAATTACCCCAAACGTCTTATGAATCTATAATTCGATATTCGACCATGCATAGTGGACCTTTTAAACAAAGTGGAATACCAAAAAGGGTGCCAATAGGCTCCATACCATACTAAAAAATTTCTAAGTGCCCAGTGCTCATCGAGAGTAACACAACAGATAGAAAAAAAAAAAAAAAAAAAAAAAAAAAAAAAAAAAAAAAAAAAAAAAAAAAAAAAATATATATATATATAAAATATATATATATATATATATATATATATATATATATATAATCACCCCCCCCCAGAAAAGAATCCCAAAATTTACGAAATAATTAGAAATGACAAACATCACCATTCTCCATAGCTACAGGACGGGAGTAACAACCCAAATCGCGCGGATATTACAGTTTTCCCTCAAGTAGATTCGTTAAGGACCAGCCAAACCCTACCAGTATGTAAGTCAATACATCACAAAATCGGGAAAGGTTTAAACATGGTTACCATGAAGCGACAAGTATAATCACCCAATCAACAGAAGATCCCCCAGAAAAAACTTCTTTAACAAAGCGTAATTCAAGTGATGACACCTCAATCGAGTGCCAGACACCAACAAGACCAGTGGTTGCAGTCGGCCGAGGGCGCAGGCCGGTAGGCTTAGCAAACACAAGGAATGCGACACCTCTCTGAAAAAATGCCAGATACAAAACCCCCTTTTTCTAACTTCCTCTAACCCAAACCCCATCCTTACCCATTCCAACAGCGTCCAAAATCCTCCTCTCCACATCACACGCGTCCTTCCTTCAACCAACTTATGCACATTATAATTCAGGGCTTCATTAGAATGGAGTGCGTATGTGCGCTCAGCAGACACTGTTCAAACGTTGTGCATGGATGAGCACATATGCCCGGAAGTGTGCAGGTGTGTATTTGGGGTGCAGGGGTCCATGTGTATATGTGCAAAAAGAAAGCAATACACATCCACGTCTAAACTTTAATGGGTGTATGCATATATATGTATATGTATGTGTGTGTTGTGTATGTGTACGTATGTGTTGTATGTGTATGTATATGTGTGTGTATATATATGTAGTGTATGTATATATGTATGTGTATTATATGTGCATGTACAAGTGTACACATATATAATATATATAATATATATATATATATATATATATATATATATATATATCTATATATATATATATATATATATAAATCATGTGTACTCATAAAGGGATGTTCACATACACGTGTGCATAAGCATAGTATGGCTATATTCATATGTGTATGTATAGTCATAAGTACGTGTACAAGAAAAATATGCATGTGTGTTTTACATATATCTGGGTGTGTATAACATATGTATACACATATGATGTGTACATATGTCTATATATAGTATGCATATGCATGTGTGTAGTTGTGTATAATGTATGAGTATGTATGCATATCATATGTGTAGGAGCATATGTAAAGGTGTATGCTTACATGTGCATGAAAATGAACATATGTGTAGTACTTAGGGCATTTGCGGGTGAACAACTATGGCTGCACTGGGTGTACATACACATAAATGAAATCAGTATATAAAATATAATCACAATCAAAAAAACCATGACTGCACAAAGGGTGAATGAGCCCGTTAAAAAACAGGCCACCCAGTTTGATGAACATTTTCACATATAATATAAGGACAATGAGAACGGGAAACCGATTACTAGCATTACTTGAGGAACTCTCTTTCAAAAATGGGATGTTGTAGGACTCTGTGAAATTAGAAGACAAGGAGAAGAACAGGATACTAAATAATGGACATGTGCTCTATTGGAGTGGTAAACCCCAGAGTAACAAACAGGGAAATTTGGGGTAGGTGTCTTAGTTCACAAACGTTTAGAAAAGGAATATTGTGGGATTCTATAGTATAAGCAAAAGAGTGGCTTCAGTAACAATAACGGTATACAATAGGTACACTTAAAGAATGTTCAAGTCTGTGCTCCAAAACCCGCAGCCGCAGGGAAAAAGAAATAGAGAGCGTCTATGATTTTTATTTAGCAATGCAAAAGTAAAAATCCATTTTACAATATTTTCGGGAGATTTTAATGCCAAAATAGATAAAAAGACAAAAAGAAACTGTAAAAGGGGGAAACACGGAACAGGCACTCGGCACTAAGAGAGGGAACAAGTGCTAGTCGATTTTGCGGAGGCTCGATCAATCAATAAATATCAATACAATCTTGTGGACATGGAAGTTGTCAACTGACATAAAAAACGAAATTGACTTCATAATTTCAAATAGTTGTAATATAGAAAAAGGGTGGAAGTTGTTAATAAGTAAATGTTAGAAAGCGACCATAGAATGGACAGGGGCCCAAAATTAAAATTTAAACACCTCAGATGGGAAAGGAACAAAAGGGTCTAACTTGAAGACTTTAACCTTAACATACTAAACATATATTCTTTCCCTCAGCGAAGATCTCAACACTGCCCAAATAAAACAAACAGTTCAGTGACATAATAAGGAAGGCTGCATTTGAAGTAGCCGGTAAGAACATCAAGCAAAGCTCCAGCAAGCTCTCGGTAGAAACTAAACCGCCTATGGCAAAATGAAAGGTCATGAAAATATCGTCAAACCGGGAAAAGATAAAATTTACCCGATCTAACAAAGACTATAAATGAAAAGAAGAGAAAAGATGTACGGAAATTCAATCTCATATAATAAGGGAAACAGTGCCCTCGGGTACCAGCATGAAAACAGCTCAGAATGGGAGAAATCAAATGTATGCAATAAAGAACCAGACGGAGAAGTGACATATTAATAAGAAGAAACCATGAGAAAAGTGGAAGAATTTACAGGAATCTATACAACTCAAATGAACAGTCCGGATAGAAGCGAACGCGGTAACTAGAGACGTACCTAACATCACAATAGAAGAAATAAAAAAAACCGCTTAAAAGCGAAGAGAAGGAAACACCAGGTGACGACGGAATTTTATAATAGATGCAGGAAAAATAGAAGCGAACTAGCCAATCTCTTTAACAAATGCCTTCTCAACGGAAAAAAACTCCGAAAGCCTGGAAAATTTAACAAATTTTTTTGATTCATTAAAAAAGGAGACAGAAAGGATCTAAAAAACTACCGACAAATAAGCCTTCCTTTCAGTTACAAACTGTTCACAAAAGTCATCACAACTCGCATCTCTGACAGTCTGGATTTAGCAGCCCAGAGAACAGCCCCGGGTTCTGCAGGGATTAACAACAGACCACATCCACATGCTCACCCAATTTGAGAAAAAATAAACAAATAAAGGAAATCCGTGTGTGGCATTCATCGATTACAAAAAGGCATTTGACTCTGGACAAATACCAGCAGTACTAGAAGCCTACACCTTATTCGAAGACAGGGCGTAGAAAAGGGATATTATAAAATATTGGAAGATATATAGGAAGAAGGACAGCAACCATGAAGCTCCACACGAAAACCGATTAAAAAATACCAATTAAAATGGATGTTAAACAGGACGATACCATCTCACCAAAAGTGCTTGCATTTAGGAAAAATTCAAGAAGCTAGAATGGAACAGAAAGGGCATCAAAAAAGGAGACGAATACCTAAGCAGTCTAAGATTTGCAAACAATATTATTCTCTTCAGTGAATTGCAAATGAAATGCAGCAGCTAATAAATATTTTATATATAAATATATATATAATATATATATATATATATATATATATTTTAACATATATATATAATATTTTATATATAATAATATAAAATTATATATATTGTATGTATGTGTATAATATATAT
Source organism: Penaeus monodon (assembly GCF_015228065.2). Classification (NCBI taxonomy): domain Eukaryota; kingdom Metazoa; phylum Arthropoda; class Malacostraca; order Decapoda; family Penaeidae; genus Penaeus; species Penaeus monodon. The sequence goes on from NW_023652421.1 coordinate 5,115, forward strand.
ATATATATTATAATATAAATATATAATATATATATATATATACATTATTTAATTTTTATATAATATATATGAATATATTTTACAAAAAAAATTTTTTTTATATTATTATATTAATAATATATTATATAATTAATTTTTTTTTTTTTTTTTTTTTTGGC
>NW_023652422.1:0-17500 GCF_015228065.2 Penaeus monodon
CATTTTTTAAAGGGACAAACTTTATGACCTTATTAGATTGACAGAATAAATAGGATCCATTGGCTTAATAACCTGCCACATGCCGCTGTTGATAGCCAAGAATCCAACAAAAAAAAAAAAAAGATTGCCACTCGTGTTTGACTTTTTGATGAGACGACCTTGTTAACGCAGCAGCAATAATCAAAGTCTTGTGCCACAAGAGTTACCCTGGAGCCCGGGGCCTCTCGTCTCGCTGGCATTATTGCTTCTGAGTTTCGTAAAGTAATAAATTTAAAGTAAAATCCTGTAGATTACAGAACTTATTGTGCTTTGCCAGCACCTTCAGTGCTCTAGATTTTGCAGGTGACACGGGGCTACAGTAGGCGTAGTCAGCACCCCACTTCAGATCTGCAGCTCTCTTTTACACCAGGGTAGCCGTTACGGGCATTAACCATTGGGTAGGGAAGCCCAGTAGTCTGGGGCGTCCTTTGGGGCACTTTTTCCTTATTCTAAAATTTTCCTCTTCATGTGACTTCCTGAGCCTACCGGAGTACCCTTGTGGGCTCCCGTATTCGCCTGGGGGTGGGCACCGACTTACCGTCCTTCGCACTAGGCAAGTTCGGCGGTAAGGAGGGTCCTCCACATAACTCGATCCTCTCTGTGGTACTGGAGAACGCAACCAGGCTTCCATTGGGGGGTAGAGGACGGAAACTGCACACTCTTCTCTTAGCTATTGCTGTTAGGTTGATTAAAAAGTTAAGGACTTGTCCCTTCAGGACAACGGGCAGGGCCCAGGGGTCGGACCTGGTCCGATACCCAGTATGAATGATCCCCGGCTACCCCTCTCCTCCTCAAGGAGGAGGGGCGACTCATGACCCCCTACGACAATCGACCTGAACAACGGAACCCCTACTGATGACAAACGAGAAGACCATTTTTTCAATCCCCCAGAGAATGCAAGGTATTCGGACTGTAAATGCGTGAAGGGAAATCAATCGCTTTTGAACGTGACCCCTTCATCATCAAAAAGGTCCTTGATGGTCAAGTGGACGGCGATTTTGATTTTGTCGAAAATTGCGAGATGGAGCCTCCTTGTTAAAGTGCATACAACTCCCAGATTAAGGATTTGCTTAAGCTGACGCAGATTCATGATTTCGAGTTAAAGTAACTATCCCATTGGCCCAATACCTGCAAGGGAGTAATCTTTACAGGGATTTGAGGACGATGGAGAAAGTGAAATTCTGGAAATGAAGGACCAAAGCGTAGTGGACGTGAACTTGATGACCAAGAAGGACGGGAATGTACGAACGAAAAACTGGACTGTGTTTTTTGACTTTGCTTGATAAAATTCCAGAGTATGTCAACGTGGTTATGAACGTGTCAAGTAGACCTTACATTCCAAAAGCCATGCTGTAATAGATGCCAAAAATTGGACACACCTCATTAGATGCAATGATAAAGATCTAGTAAATTTTATTGCGGTAAATGGTGCTGGAGCCATGACACCTGCATTGTACTAGAAATCTCTCAAGTGTGCTAACTGTGGAGGTCCCCATCAATCTGGATCTGCTGAGTGCAGCATCTTGAAGAAGGAGACTGAAATATTAGCATACATGAGAGAATGAAAGTTAGTTTACTGAGCCAAGAGGAAAGTTGAAGGTTTGACCAGCAAACCCATACTTCCTACGCTTAGTAGCAACAACAACACCCTAGTGCAAAGCTCAAGTCAGGACACTTGCAGCTAAGGATAAAGAAATTGCTGAGTTAAAGGAAACGGTTAAGGAATTAATAGTCAAATTATCAGATTGACCAAATGTTGATCAAATGCTGCATCAACCCAGCTAAAGCATCATAAGGAGGATGATACCGAATCACAATCCCGATCGCACCTTCTCGTCCAGGCGTACTCCTGTAGGACTTCGCCTGGTGTTTGGTCTTTCTCGGAACAGATCCATCTTCCAGGCGTCTCCCTGCAGCGAGACGCAGGACATGGAGACTACTGTCTCCAAAAATCCCAGAGAGGCCCCGGGTAGCGAGGGAGAGGAGGACCTCCCTCCCAAAAAAGAAAAAAAACGGTGGACAAGGCACTTCCAAACCCCATAAAACGTAATCTTCGCGTCGACCATTATACAATGGAACTGTCGAAGTCTTAGATCTAAAGTAAATGACCTTAAATTATTAGCCTCGTCCTATGCTCCCGATATTATAGTTCTCCAAGAAACGCATTTAACACACCTCGTCTCTGACGAGGTCGTTTCGCTGAGGAACTACCATTTATGTCGGAAGGATCGTGAGGGTAGGGGTGGAGGCGGAGTCGCCATGTACATCCACCAAAGCCTCCCTTTTACAGAAGTGACTATTGATTCTACTTTGGAGTTTGTCGCATGCAAAGTAAAAATTAATGGCACGTATCTGGCTATATGTTCACTTTATTGTCCCCTGATGCAGTGATAGCCTATGATGAGCTCTTTGCTCTTCAGGAACGTCTGCCACAAAATAAAGTAATTTTAGCTGATTTTAATGCTCATCATACGTTATGGGGTTCCCTGCGGGTGGATGGTAGAGGTGAGCAAGTAGTTAAGTTGCTTAATGAGTCTGATCTAGTCCTTCTGAATGATGGTAGTCCGACGCGGGTGGACGATAATACCGGTAATTTGAGCTTTATTGACTTATCACTGGTCTCTTCATCAATAGCAGCCAAGTGCCTGTGGCACACCATTGACGACTCGTTGGGAAGCGATCATCTTCCTATTTTGATTAAATATTCATGCGACACAGTGAGAACGCCTTCAGCGCCTAAATTTAACGTAAAACGAGCAGACTGGGTCGCCTTCACAAGGAGCGTCAAGCTCGAACTTGTTGGAGAAACCATTGATGATAAAGTAAACAATATTCAGAATTCGATTATAGAAGCAGCATTGCTATCCATTCCTAAAACTTCGACAGATAGCGTTAAGCATAGAGTTCCATGGTGGACACCAGATTGCCGCAGGGCGCTGTGCCGACGCAATAAGGCCTACAGGCTTTTCAAAAATAACATCACAAATGAGAACTTTTGCAACTACAAACTAGCAAGAGCTAGGGCTCGTAGAGTAATAAGACAAGCAAAAAGAGACTCCTGGCGGAGCTTTGTCTCTACAATCAATAGCAACCACAAATATCAGGGGTTTGGTCCACTATTAATAAAATCAATAAGAAAAAAACATCTATAAAAATCAATAACATCATTGAAGAGGGTAATCATTTAGATTCACCTAGAGACATTGCTAATGCACTCGCCAGGCAGTTCTCTCATACAAGCAGCTCAGCTAATTACCATCCCACCTTCCTGACCACCAAGGAAGAGGCTGAGCTGCAACCAATTCACTTTTGCCACAGGAGATGACTTTGATTCAATAAAGATCTTTACAATGGATGAGTTTTGTCCGAGCCCTAGAAGCCTGTAGAGGAACATCCCAGGCCCCGATGAGATTCGATATGAGATGATGAAGCATCTTAATCATGATGACATGATTAAGTGGCTAGAAGTGTACAATGAAAATTTGGAAAGCCACATTTTTCCCAAAACTCATGGCACTTTGCCCACATCATTCCCATATTGAAAGAGGGGGTAATCCCAGACTTGCCATCTCCTACCGCCCAATTGCGTTGAAAAGTTGCTTATGCAAGGTCATGGAACGAATTGTTAACAGTAGGCTATTGCATTTTTAAATTCCAGTAATTTACTAGTTGACGAGCAGTGCGGGTTTCCGCAAGGGACGCCAAACTCTCGATCAGCTAGTAAAGCTGGAACAGTCATATTCAAGAGGCCATTGCAAAAAAGATTTTTGATTTCAGTATTTTAGATATAGAAAAACCCTACGACATGACATGGCGATATGGCCTACTCAGAAACTTTATGCTTTGGATTACGTGGAAACTTGCCTTGTATTATTCAAAATTTCTTTTCTGACAGAACTTTTGCTGTCAAATTATTTTCCGACAATGTCATTTTTTTGGGACATTTTTGTCCGGCAAACGGGTCCCACAAGGAAGTGTCTTGTCACCAACATTATTTCTATGTAGGGATCAATGACACTTACCAGCTCCTCCTCGGAATCTTAAATACTCACTGTACGCTGATGATTGTGCATTATGGCACTCCAGCAATAATGCAGAATTCTCAGAAAATCGTATTCAATTGGCACTGGATATGATTCATAACTGGGGCCCCCGTGGGTTTTAAGTTTTCCCATTCAAGAGTATTGGGGTAATTTTTTCACGTAGGAGAAAGCCGAACATCAGGCTAACTCTAGAAAACCCACCAATACCTATTCAAAATTCTGCTAAATTTTTAGGGCTACATTTTGATAGTAGACTAAATTGGAAAGACCACATTGGTCAGTTAAAGAATAAATGTAAAAGCACTAATTTATTAAAGTGCATTTCTGGTGTAAATGGGGGCTGATAGACAGTCTTTGCTAAGGTATAAAAAGGCCCTGATTAGGTCCAAAGTAGATTATGGGTCAATCGTGTAGGGTTCGGCATCGAGAACAAGTTTGAAAGGTTTGGATGCTGTGCAGAATGCCTGTTTGCGTTTTGTGTCTTGGAGCCCTGAAGTGCACTGGGATCGAGCGTCTTGGGGTGGAGTCAGGAGTAACCTCCCTCCGACTCAGACGGGGTCAGTTAGCCTTTGAGCTATGCCGCAAAGGTGCTCGAGTCCCGAGCCACCCTAATGGCAAAAAGTGGAATTAGGCCCGTTGCCACGAGACTCCACCACCTCGTCGAGAAAGTCGGTATAGAACTCTCTACCATCGATACCCTGGTGAAGTCAAATAAAGCGCCAAGGGAAACTCCCAAATTTATCCATCATGGAAGCTGGTTTCCATCAGCTAAGGCCATGGCGCCGGAGGTGGAGGGTACCCAGGGGTTCAGAGAGATCCTTGTTAAACATCTCCCTTTTTTTCATATTATATACCGACGGCTCCAAAAGAAGAGTGTGTGGGTGCGGGTGTATGGTCGACTGAATGTGAACAAAAGTTCACACTGCCGAATCAAACATCGATCTTACATGCTGAACTATATGCCATTGATAAAGCCATAGAATTTGCACTATCGACGACCCACGATAGAATAGTAATTTTTTCAGATTCCTTAAGTTCACTTAAAGCCATTAAATCATTAGAAACCACCAAAAATGAACTTCTGGGTAATATCATTCGTAAGCTACAGGGTGCCAATAAATCAATCAAGCTAATATGGGTACCAGGCCACTCTGGTATCCATGGCAATGAGCAGGCTGACAAATTAGCCGGGGCAACTGGCATCGGGACCTTAGCTAGTCCGGTACAGATCTCAGGTGTTTTGTGTCTCTTATAAAGAAAAAATACATCTCCTGTGGCAAAGTGAGGGGACCAGCCTCCAACTCACAAACAAAACCCCCCCAAAATAGAAGGGGGGAAACACCAACAGAAAGAAAGAAGGGAGGAGGTGGTGTTGGCCCGCCTAGGGTCAAGCCAAAAATTACACCACCTCACTCCCTAATCGAAAAAAAATTTCCCTCCACGGTGCCCCCAATGCAACACCAAACCCTTACCATCAATCACATTCTCAAACTGCCAATAACGAATCCAAAGAAACCACTTAAAATTATTTTCATAAAAAATACAAATTTTACATTATAAATCTTTATCAAATGATGAAAAATAAAAGGGTAAAGTAATCACTTTTTAAGGGAGACAAAACTTTATGACCTTATTAGTTTGACAGAATAAATAGGATCCATGGCTTAATAACCTTTTGGCCACATCCCGTGGTTGATAGCCAAGAAATCCAAAAAAAAAAAAAAAAGAAAAAAAGATGTTTGCAATCCTCGTGTTTAATTTTTGAAGAAACACCTTTTAACGCAGAAGAAATAAAACAAAGTCTTGTGCCACAAGAGTACCCTGGAGCCCGGGGCCTCTCGTCTCCTGCATTGTTGTTTCTGGTTTCGTAACGTAAATAAATTTAAAGTAAAAATCCTGTAATTACAGAACATTATTGTGCTTTGCCAGCACCATCAGTGTTTCTGTTTGCAGGTGACACGAGGCTACAGAGGCGTAGTCAGCACCCACCTCAGACCCAGAGCTCTCTCTACCCCAGGTAGCCCTGGGCTTTAAACCCTGGGTAGGGGCCCCAGTAGTCTGGGGCGTCCTTTGGGCGCACTTTTTCTCTCTCTAAATTTTTCCTCTATATGTGACTTCCTGAGCCTACCGGAGTCCCGGGGGCTCCCGTATTCGCTTGGGGGGGTGGGCACACTTACCGTCCTTCGCCTAGGCAATTTCGGCGGTAGGGAGTGTCCCCACATAACTCAATCCCTCCTGTGGTACTGGAGAACGAAACCAGGCTTCCACTGGGGGTAAGGACAAAATATGATTTACTCTCTTTAGCTATTGCTGTTAGGTGATACCAAAAGTTAAGAGTTTAAATCCCTTCAGGAAAGAATTTTTGAGCAAAGGGGTGGGGACCTGGTCCTCCCGGGGGCCCCGCTACCCTTCCCAAGAGGATGCTATCCCCGGCCCCTAACCCCCCCCCTAAGAGAGCGAAAGACCTTTCCAAAAAATTCACCGAATAAATTGGAATTAAAACTAATGAAAAACCTTTTTGAAGTGAACCCCTTTTCCAAAATCCGAGGTCAAGGTGGGCGTTTTGATTTGTAAAATGCGGTGGAATGAAAATCAATCCTTTGGAACGTGAACCCCTTCTTAAAATCATCCACCAAATCCTTTGTGGGAACCGGGTTTGGACGGGAAAAAGTGATTTTGCAAAAAAGCGAGTGGAAGCCCCCTTGTTAAAGAAAACAATTCAAGAAAAGGATTTTTTGACCTTGCTTGAATAAAAATTAGAAATCGTCGGTTATGAACGTGTGCAAGTAAACCCTTATGTCCAAAAGCCAATGCTTTGTAAAGATGCAAAAATCGGACACACCTCATTAAGATGTATAATAAAGACCGAGTAAATTTGTTTGCCGGAAATGTGCTGAAGCCCATGACACATCCTGTACTAGCCAGATTTCCAAATGTGCAAAATGTGGAGGTCCCCATCAGTCAGGATCTGTGAATGCAGCATCCTGAAAAGGAGACTGAGACATGCATATATGAGAAAGCATAAAGTTAGTTATACTGAAGCTAAGAGGAAAGTGGAAAGTTTGACACACAAACCGTACTTCCTATGCTGAAGCAGTAACTAACACACCCCAGGGGCAAGTAATGTCAGTCAACAGCTTGCACCCAAGGATAAGGAAATTGCTGAACTAAACAAAGGGTTTAAAGAATTAAATTTTTAAAGTTTATCATTTGACCAAATTGGTGATAAAAAGGGACTGCTTTCAACCCAGCTAAAACCTAAGGAGGCTGATCCCGAATCACAGTCCGGAGGCCGCACCTTCCCGTCCGGGCTACTCCTGTGAGGACTTCGTCTGGCTCGCGATCGGTTTCTCGTGAGAGAAGCAGTCGCAATCTGTCAGTCGTCTCCCTCCCAGGAGGGGGCAGGACATGGAGGCTTCTGTCTCCAAACCATCCCGAGAGAGGTCCCCGGGAAGCGAGGGAGAGGAGGCGTCTCCCTCCCAAAAAAAGAAGAAAAATCTGGTGGACAAGGCACTTCCAAACCCATAAAAACGTAATCTTCGCGTCGACCATTATACAATGGAACGTCGAAGTCTTAGATCTAAAGTAAATGACCTTAAATTATTAGCCTCGTCCTATGCTCCGATATTATAGTTCTCCAAGAAACGCATTAAAAAACACCTCGTGTCTGACGAGGTCTTTTCGCTGGGGGAAAACTACCATTTATGTCGGAAGGATCGTGAGGGTAGGGGTGGAGGCGGAGTCGCCATGTACATCCCCCAAAAAGCCTCCCTTTTACAGAAGTGACAAATTGATTCTACTTTGGATTTGTCGCATGCAAAGTAAAAATTAATGGCACGTATCTGGCTATATGTTCACTTTATTGTCCCCTGATGCAGGATAGCCTATGATGAGCTCTTTGCTCTTCAGGAACGTCTGCCACAAAAAAAAGTAATTTTAGCTGATTTTAAGGGCTCATCATACGTTATGGGGTTCCCTGCGGGTGGATGGTAGAGGTAGCAAGTAGTTAAGTTGTAATGAGTCTGATTTAGCCCTTCTGAATGATGGTAGTCCGACGCGGGTGGACGATAATCCCGGTAATTTGAGCTTTATTGACCTTATCACTGGTCTCTTCATCAATAGCAGCCAAGTGCCTGTGCACACCAATTGACGGATCGTTGGGAAGCGATCATCTTCCTATTTTGATTAAATATTCATGCGACAACAGTGAGAACGCCTTCAGCGCCTAAATTTAACGTAAAAGAGCAACGGGGTCGCCTTAAACAAGGAAGCGTCAAGCTCGAATTGTTGGAGAAACCATTGATGATAAAGTAAACAATATTCAAAATTTCGTTTATAGAAGCAGCTTTGCTATCCATTCCAAAACTTCGACAGATAGCGTTAAGCATAGAGTTCCATGGTGGACACCAGATTGCCGCAGGGCGCTGGGCCGACGCAATAAGGGCCTACAGGCTTTTAAAAAATAACATCACTAATGAGAACTTTTGGGCAATTACAAACAGCAAGAGCTAGGGGCTCGTAAAATAATAAGACAAGCAAAAAGAGACCCCTGCGGAGCTTTGTCTCTACAATAAACAGCAACACCAAAATATCGAGGTTTGGGTCCACTATTCAATAAAATCAATAAAAAAAAAACATCTTAAAATAAATAACATCATGAAGAGGGTAATAATTTGATTCACCTAGAGACATTGCTAATGCACTCGCCAGGCAGTTCTCTCATACAAGCAGCTCGCTAATTACATCCCACCTTCCTGACCACCAAGGAAGAGGCTGAGCTGCAACCAATTCACTTTGCCACAGGAGTAGACTTTGATTACAATAAAGATCTTACAATGGATGAGCTTGTCCGAGCCTAGAAGCCTGTAGAGGAACATCCCAGGCCCCGATGAGATTCGATATAGGAGCATAATCATAGACATGAAATTGCTAATTCATTGGAAAAACATCAAATCATGCATGCCCCACATTCCTAAAGGGGGTAATCCGCTTGCCTCCACCGCAATGCACGTTGTTACAAGGTAGACATTGTAAAGTACTATGATTTCAGAATTAAGTGCAGCACGTTCGAAGGGACCACTCTCGATCAGTGTAAAGCTGACAGCATTAAGGCCATTTGCCAAAAATTTTGCCTATTTAAGAAAACCCAATGAATGGGAATCCACTGAACTTTAGCGATCTGGAACGTTGTTAAATCATTCTACAGACTTTGCTTCAAATTCCAATCATTCGGCTACATTGTCCGCAAGGTCCACAAAGTGCTTGTCACAAACAGTTGCAAATTATTCGATCTTAAATATAGTCGCTGAATGGCATATGGCACTCAGAATATGCTTTGAATCGTAGTAATTGGCTATATGATCATCTGGCTTGGTAATTTTCCATGATTGTAATTTTTCAGTAGAAAAGCTCGACATCAGTTAACTCAGACACACCTCTTCAATTGTAAATTAGGCTATTGATAGACAATGAAGCAATTCAGTTAAAGCATATGCAAGGAGCCATAACTGGCTCTGGTTAATGCTGTCAAGCTTGCTAGTTATAAGCCATAGGACTCTAAAGTGATATTCAATCGTTAGGTTCGCATTCGCAATTTGAAAGAGAGTCAATGTGTTTGTTTGTCGACCTGAATATATGATCTTAGATGGAGTAGGATACTCCGCAAGAGTAGCCTTAGCTATGCGAAGGTCTCGAGTCAGACATAAGGCATATGGCTTAGCCTTTGCAGGATCATACTGTGATCGGTAACTCTTATGACGGAGCTATAGCGCTGGAAACTATTCCAATGGGCTGCTCCACGCTAAGGCATGGCATTAGGTGCCGAGTCAGAGAAATCTTAAATCCTTCTATACCGACGTCAGAAAAGGTTGGTGCTGTTTCACGAATGTAACTAAGTTCAGCGATCATACTCGATTTTCGCGACTTTTTCATGTAACCATTTTTGATACGACGACCCAAAGAAGTTTCGATTCCTAAGTGTAAAGTTAATCGACCACAAAATAACTTTGGAATTCATGTAGCTATGTGCCATACACAGCTAATATTCAGCATATGTATATGGCATACATGACAATACTACTGTATCTGGACTACATGTCCTACAGATCTCAGTGTTTTATAAAGCAATAATCTCTGGCAAAGTGAACACTACATAACTAACATAGTTGTACCATCACAGAATAAGGGAGTTGTGGCCCCTTAGTAACGCAAAGAACCCATCCACATAATGCAGAATTTCCTCACAATCGCCACTCCAATTGCGCACTAAATGATATCCTATTAATATAAAACAATTAACATAAAACATTAAATTATCAGAAATAAAAAAAACGAATTTACAATTCAACTTTTACAAAATGATGAAAAAATAATAAGTAAAGTAATCACTTTTCTAAGGGAGACAAAACTTTATGACCTTATCTAGATTGACAGAATAAATAGGATCCATTGGCTTAATAACCTTGGCCACATGCCGCTGGTTGATAGCCAAGAAATCCAAAAAAAAAAAAAAAAAAAAAAAAGATGTTGTCACTCGTGTTTCAGCTTTTGTCGAGCTAACACCTTGGTCATAACGCAGTAACAACAAATACAAAGTCTTGTGCCACAAGAGCTACCCTGGAGCCCGGGGCCTCTCGTCTCACTAGACATTGTTGTTCCTGAGTTTTTCTAAAGTAAATTAAATTAAAGTAAAATCCTGTAAATTACAGATCATTTTTTGTGCTTTGCCAGCACCTTCAGTGCTCTTGTTTTTGCAGGTGACACGAGACTACAGTAGGCGTAGTCAGCACCCCACCTCAGACCCGCAGCTCTCTTCTACACCAGGGTAGCCCTTACGGGCATTGACCCCTGGGTAGGGAGGCCCAGTAGTCTGGGGCGTCCTTTGGGCGCACTTTTTTCTCCATTCTAAAATTTTCCTCTATCATGTGACTTCCCTGAGCCTACCGGAGTACCCTTGTGGGCTCCCGTATTCGCCTGGGGGGTGGGCACCGACTTACCGTCCTTCGCACTAGGCAAGTTCGGCGGTAAGGGAGTGTCCTCCACATAACTCGATCCTCTCTGTGGTACTGGAGAACGCAACCAGGCTTCCACTGGGGGGTAGAGGACGAAATACTGATTTACTCTCTTCTTAGCTATTGCTGTTTGGTTGATACCAAAAGTTAAGAGTTTTAAATCCCTTCAGGAGAACGATTTAAGCAAAGGGTCGGACCTGTCCGATGCCCAGGATGGATGATACCCCGGCTACCCCTTCTCCTCCTCAAGGAGGAGGGCGACTCATGACCACTCTAAGACAAACTCGACCCGAACAACGGAACCCACTAACGACAGAACGAGAAGACCACTTTTCAAAATCCCCACCGAGAATGCAAGGTTCGCGAATGTAAAATGCGTGAATGAAAATCAATCGCTTTTGAACGTGAACCCCTTTATCATCAAAAAGGTCCTTGATGGTCAAGTGGACGGCGATTTTGATTTTGTCAAAAATTGCGAGATGGAAGCCTCCTTGTTAAAGTACAATACAACTCCAGATTAAGGATTTACTTAAGCTGACGCAAATTCATGATCTTCGAGTTAAAGTAACTATTCCTATTGGCCCAAATACCTGTAAGGGAGTAATCTTTCACAGGGATTTGAGGACGATGGAAGAAAGTAAGACATTCTGAGAGCATGAAGGACCAAGACGTAGTGGACGTTCATTGTATGACCAAGAAGGACGGGAATGTGCGAACGAAAACTGGACTGTGTTTTTTGACCTTTGCTTTAACAAAATCCAGAGTATATCAAGTCGGTTATGAACGTGTTCAAGTAAGACCTTATATCCAAAAGCCAATGCATTGTAATAGATGCCAAAAATTCGGACACACCTCATTAAGATGTATTGATAAAGACTCAAGTAAATTTGTATGCCGTAAATGTGCTGAAGCCATGACACCATACTGTACTAGCCAGATTTCCAAATGTGCTAATTGTGGAGGTCCCCATCAGTCAGGATCTGCTGAGTGTAGCATCCTGAAGAAGGAAACCGAGACATTAGCATATATGAGAAAGCATGAAGTTAGTTATTCTGAAGCTAAGAGGAAAGTGGAAAGTTTGACACACAAACCCGATACTTCCTATGCTGAAGCAGTAACTAACACCACCCCTAGTGCAAGTAATGTCAGTCAACAGCTTGCAGCTAAGGATAAAGAAATTGCTGAACTTAAACAGACCGTTAAAGAATTAAATATTAAAGTATATCACTGACCAAATTGGTTGATCAAATGACTGCATCAACCCAGTCTAAACATCATAAGGAGGATGATACGAATCACAGTCCGGAGCGCACCTTCCCGTCCGGGCTACTCCTGTGAGGACTTCGTCTGGCTCGCGATCGGTTTCTCGTGAGAGAAGCAGATCGCAATCTGTCAGTCGTCTCCCTCACCAGGAGGTGCAGGACATGGAGGCTTCTGTCTCCAAACCATCCCGAGAGAGGTCCCCGGGAAGCGAGGGAGAGGAGGCGTCTCCCTCCCAAAAAAAGAAGAAAAAAACTGGTGGACAAGGCACTTCCAAACCCCATAAAACGTAATCTTCGCGTCGACCATTATACAATGGAACTGTCGAAGTCTTAGATCTAAAGTAAATGACCTTAAATTATTAGCCTCGTCCTATGCTCCCGATATTATAGTTCTCCAAGAAACGCACTTAACACACCTCGTCTCTGACGAGGTCGTTTCGCTGAGGAACTACCATTTATGTCGGAAGGATCGTGAGGGTAGGGGTGGAGGCGGAGTCGCCATGTACATCCACCAAAGCCTCCCTTTTACAGAAGTGACTATTGATTCTACTTTGGAGTTTGTCGCATGCAAAGTAAAAATTAATGGCACGTATCTGGCTATATGTTCACTTATTGTCCACCTGATGCAGGATAGCCTATGATGAGCTCTTTGCTCTTCAGGAACGTCTGCCACAAAATAAAGTAATTTTAGCTGATTTTAATGCTCATCATACGTTATGGGGTTCCCTGCGGGTGGATGGTAGAGGTGAGCAAGTAGTTAAGTTGCTTAATGAGTCTGATCTAGTCCTTCTGAATGATGGTAGTCCGACGCGGGTGGACGATAATACCGGTAATTTGAGCTTTATTGACTTATCACTGGTCTCTTCATCAATAGCAGCCAAGTGCCTGTGGCACACCATTGACGACTCGTTGGGAAGCGATCATCTTCCTATTTTGATTAAATATTCATGCGACACAGTGAGAACGCCTTCAGCGCCTAAATTTAACGTAAAACGAGCAGACTGGGTCGCCTTCACAAGGAGCGTCAAGCTCGAACTTGTTGGAGAAACCATTGATGAATAAGTAAACAATATTCAGAATTCGATTATAGAAGCAGCATTGCTATCCATTCCTAAAACTTCGACAGATAGCGTTAAGCATAGAGTTCCATGGTGGACACCAGATTGCCGCAGGGCGCTGTGCCGACGCAATAAGGCCTACAGGCTTTTCAAAAATACACTCACACATGAGAACTTTTGCAATTACAAACTAGCAAGAGCTAGGGCTCGTAGAGTAATAAGACAAGCAAAAAGAGACTCCTGGCGGAGCTTTGTCTCTACAATAAAAGCAAACAAAATATCAGAGGTTTGGTCCACTTCATAAAATCAATAAGAAAAAACATCTATAAAATAATAACATCATCACGAGGGAACCAATTTCGATCATCCTAAGAGACATTGCTAATGCACTCGCCAGGCAGTTCTCTCAACAAGCAGCTCAGCTAATTACCATCCCCTTCCTGACCACAAGGAGAGCGCTGAGCTGCAACCAATTCACTTTGCCACAGGAGATGACTTTGATTACAATAAAGACTAACAATAGATGAGCTTGTCCGAGCCCTAGAAGCCTGTAGAGGAACATCCCCAGGCCCCGATGAGATTCGATATGAGATGATGAAGCATCTTAATCATGATGACATGATTAAGTTGCTAGAAGTGTACAATGAAATTTGGAAAAGCCACACTTTTCCAAACTCATGGCACTTTGCCCACATCATTCCCATATTGAAAGGAGGGGTAACCCCAGACTTGCCATCTCCTACCGCCCAATTGCGTTGACAAGTTGCTTATGCAAGGTCATGGAACGAATTGTTAACAGTAGGCTATTGCATTTTTTAAATTCCAGTAATTACTAGTTGACGAGCAGTGCGGCTTCCGCAAGGGACGCCAAACTCTCGATCAGCTGTAAAGCTGGACAGTCATATTCAAGAGGCCATTGCCAAAAAAGATTTTTGATTTCAGTATTTTTAGATATAGAAAAAGCCTACGACATGACATGGCGATATGGCCTACTCAGAAAACTTTATGCTTTTGGATTACGTGGAAACTTGCCTTGTTTTATTCAAAATTTCATTTCTGACAGAACTTTTGCTGTCAAATTATTTTCCGACAATGTCACTTTTTCGGACATTTTTGTCCAGGCAAACGGGGTCCCACAAGGAAGTGTCTTGTCACCAACATTATTTCTATGTATGATCAATGACATCTTACCAGCTCCTCCTCGGAATCTTAAATACTCACTGTACGCTGATGATTGTGCATTATGGCATCCAGCAATAATGCAGAATTCTCAGCAAATCGTATTCAATTGGCACTGGATATGATTCATAACTGGGGCCTCCAGTGGGGTTTTAAGTTTTCCATTCGAAAGAGTATTGGGGTAATTTTTTCACGTAGGAAGGTCAAAGGCCGAACATCAGGCTAAACTCTAGAACAACACCCCAATACCAATTCAAAATTCTGCAAAGTTTCTTGGGCTACTTTTTGAATAGAATCAATTGAAAGACCACATTGAGTCAGTTAAGAATAATGTCAAAGAGCACCTAAATTATTAAAAGTGCCATTTCTGGTAATAAAATGGGGAGCAGGATAGACAGGTCTTTGCTAATGGTATATAAAGCCCTGATTAGTCTAAAGTAGATTATGGGTCAATCGTGTATGGTTCGGCATCGAGAAAACAAGTTTGAATGGTTTGGATGCTGTGCAGAATGCATGTTTGCTGTGGTGTCTTGGAGCCCTGAAGTGCAACTCGGATCGAGCGTCTGAGGTGGAGTCCGGAAGTACCTGCCCTCCGGACTCAGACGCGGCCAGTTAGCCTTGCAGCTATGCCGCAAAGGTGGCTCGAGACCGAGCACCTAAATGGCAAATAGTGGCAATTAGGCCACTTTGCCACGAGGACTCCACGAACCTCGTCGAGAAAGTCAGGTTATAGATCTTCTCTACCATCGATACCCTGTTTCAGTCACATATAGCGCCATGGGAAACTCCCCAATTTTCCATCATGGAAGCTTGGCTATCCATCAGCGTAAGGCCATGGCGCCGTAGGTGGGAGGTACGCCAGAGGTTCAGAGAGAGATCCTTGTTAAAACACATATCCCTTTTTTCATATATATACGAGGACTCCAAGGACCGCTATGAAGTGTGTGGGTGCGGGTGTATGGGTCGACTGGAACTGTGAAACTAAAGTTCAGGACTGCCGAATCATAAAATCGATCTTTCTTGCTGAACTTTTGGCCCCATTGATTTTTAAAGCAGATTTTGCACTATCGACGACCCCACGATAGAATAGTAATTTTTTCTGATTTCATTAGTTCCTTCAAGCCATTAAATCATTAGAAAACCCACCAAAAATGAACTTATGGGTAATATTAATTTAGTAAGCTACATGGTGCCCAACAAATCAAATCAAGCTAATATGGGTACAGGCCACTCTGTTATCCATGGCAAGAGCAGGCTGACAAATTAGCGGGTCAATGGCGATCTGGACCTTAGGCATAGTCCATACAGACTCAGGTGTTTGTGTCTCTTATAAAAAGCAAAAACTACATCTCCTGTGGCAACAGTGAGTGGACCCAACCTCCAACTCACAAACAAAATAAAAAACACAAACATACGAACTGTTGGACACCAGCCCCACATGGAAAGGAGAGAGCAAGGGAGGAGGTTGGGGTTCGGCCCGCCTATAGGGTCAACAGTTCAAGATTAACCCACCTCACTCCCTATATTGAAACAAAGTTTCCCAAGATGTCCCATCTGCAACACAAAATCTCACCCTAAACCCACATCCTGACAAGTCTGCAACAAAATACAATTATAACTAAAGACCAAAAGAATTAAAATATTATTTCAACAAAAAAATTAAAGGAATTTTACACTAAGAAACATCTTATCAGATGATGAAAAAATCATCCGTAAAGTAATCACTTTTTTAAGGCGACAAAAAACTTTATAGGACCTTATCTAGATTGACAGGAATAAAATAGGATTCAATTGGCTTAATAAACCTTGGCCACATTGCCGCTGGTTTGATAGCCAGGGAAATCACAAAGAAAGAAAGAAAAGAAAAAAAGGTCAAGGAGGGGGAGAGCAATTTTCATTGGTCGTGAGGCTGCAGTCGTCTCGGATGGGGTTTCCTGGGTCGTAAGAGTACAGAAGCTATAGGGCGGTAAGGTGGCATTTTAACCTTTTTTTCTCTTTATCTTGATAGCGGTTGATGTGCTCTCTCTTACGTTTTTTTATCTCTTGAATTGTTTTACACTCGCATTTTTTGAAAGTGGGGTCTTAATTCTTATCAGGCATCTTAGTGTTTTTAAATGTATTTACCTGTTATTTCAACGTGTTTTTAAATAACTATTTTTGTAAAAAAATGAATTGATACTTTAGACACCCATCATGCATCCCCTCCAGTTCGCTAATTAAACCGTTGCCTAATTAAACCAAAGTTAAATTTGGGGAAAAAGCCCACAGTATGCCTTGCCCACTCTGCCTTATATAGAATGTAAAGAATAGGGAGACTTTGAGGTAAACAAGAGAAGCCCCCCCCCGGTTGAAGTCTGGGCATAAACCCATAGGATTATTTAAACTTGCACGAGTTCAAATCCTTAAAATCTGAATTTCTGATTACGACTTCAGGTCGACACGCCACTCCATTCGGGCGTAAAACCCACGCTAACCAGTGTTGACCCTTGAGCCTTGGTAACTTTTATACACTTACCACTGCTTCTATCACTTCATTTAACACCCTTTCAACACGCCTCGTCCTTTAAGAACATAATAACCTCGCGTTCACTGGACGAATTAACCAGGTGGTGGCAGTTAGACCTTGTACCAAGGACCCGACGGTCAAATCTTGCTTGCATAGCGCTACACCAAACACACAACCCACACACACACACACCCATCAGATATATAATATATTAGTATTATATATACTATATATGTATAATATAAATTAGATACATATATGTTATGTATGTATGTTATATATAGACATATACAGACATGAATACTAAAATATATATATATACTATATCTATTCTATAATATATATATATATATATATATATATATATATATATATATAATATATAGATATTATAGATATAGAC
>NW_023652422.1:22500-31066 GCF_015228065.2 Penaeus monodon
TTTTAAAATAAGACTCAAAAAGATGCGAGCGTCCAACACACTCAAGCTCCGACTACAAAACTCTTGATAACAAATTACAGACTGCAGTGTCAAACAAATTTGAAATTACGCAATCAATGTGAAGATGATAAAACACCAAATGAGTTGTGGGAAGGAAGGAAAAGAACTCTTGCTGAGCTGCTTAAGAAATATCGCAAAAAAGAAAAGGACCAATATTCCCCCTGGATAATCTGAAAACAACACTAAGTGAAATTGAAACAAAGAAGATGCCTAATAAAAAATGGTATCAATAATCCAGTTGAAAAAAAGTAATTTACAAAAAAACAATAATACAAAAATTCAAAAGATTATTGCGACAAGATAAGGAAAAAAATATTTAAAGAAACATTGCCAGAGAATTGAAACTGTTCTATCAATAAGAAAACTAAAGAAAACACCTCTACCAAAGAGTACGAAACATCACACGAAAATTTAAACCTACAAATGGACAATATCAAAACTGAAGATGGACTGTTTTATGGTGAGGGAAAAGAGTCAAAGATATGATGGAAGTCAAATTGTTCCAACTTATACCAAAAAGAATAAAAATCTAACAACAACATTAAGAGAATCAAATGGACAGCGAGGATGAACCACCGGCCACTGCTGGACGAAGTTATATAAAAGCCATAAAAGAGTAAAGAATAACAAGAAGCCCCGGAATAGATGAAATAACAGCCGAACTTAATTTTAAGAATGTGGCGAAAGGGTTGAATAACTTCTTCTGACAAACTGGTACAACAATATGGAATGAAAGAAAAATGGCCAGAAAAAGCCTGGTGGTCAGTTAAAATCAGTCTTTACTCCCATACCTAAAAACGGTGACGCACTAAAATGCAACAATAATAGGAAATTGCCTTACTAGCACAGCAGGCAAAAATGTTTGTTGGAAATTATTGCTTGAAAGGACATGAAGTTGAAGTTAACGAGAGGAAATGGCAGACGAACAAGCAGGTTTTCGCCGGAAAAGGTACCAGAAACCAGATTTCTAAATTTAAAAATTGATATAGAGAAAAAACAGAGACATCAAAAAAGTGAACCTTACTGTGTCATCGATTATGTGAAAGCTTTCGATACTGTTGATCCACGATATCCTCTGGAATAACATGTACGATATTTTGTTTTGGGGGGAAGGTTCCAAAACACATCACCAATTAATAAACGCCTGTATGACCAACAACAAGCAGCTGTAAGAACCCACTTAGGGTTAAACCGACTGGTTCGAAGTCAAACAAGGAGTACGACAGGGTTGCATTCTATCTCCGAACCTCTTTAATATATATTCGGAAACAATATGAGAGGTGCTCTAGAGAATGTTGAAGGAAAATGTGGATGTTGAGGAATCAAGATAATCAAATCTGAGGTACGCCGATGATATAGTTTTGATTGCAGCGTCTCACTGAACTACAACAACTACTAGATAAAGTTAGATAAGCAAGCGAAAAAGGCTGGCTTATTTCTTAAGGACAAGAAAACTAAGATCAATGAAGATTCAAAGATAAACCGGGCAATGAACAATGATGACATGTTACAATCAATGGAATGATTGTGGAAAATGTGAAAGAGTTCCACTTACTTGGAGTGTTTTACTTATACATATGATGATTCAACCGGAGATAAAAAGAAGAATACCCATTGGCAAAAGCGCCACAGTTGGCTCTCAATAACATCTGGAAAGGGACCGAAGAATTACTTCGGGGGAACAAAGCCTGAGGTTATTGACTTCATTGAGTTTTCCCATTGCATCTATGGTTCTGAGTGTTGGGTGTTGAAGTAATATAGGACAAGAAAAAGATCACTAGTTTGAAATGTGGCTGTTAAAGACGAGTACGGCGTATTAGATGGACAGACGAAGAAGACGAAATGGATGAAGTGTGCTGAGAAAAATAAATTGTTAAAGGACGACTTTTGGACATCTTGACAAGAGGAAATTAAAAGTTTATGGTCATGACGAGAAGTCAAAGTATGGAAAAACTTGCTGACAGGGATGGTGATAGGAAACAGAGGAAGAGGCAAACCAAAGACAAGATTGAGCGACAAATTATGTTCAAAGATATGTGTCGGGGCCTTTCGATTTGGGGGGGGGATAAGTGGAAAAGAAAAGCGTCAGTCGAGTTTAGTGGCGAAGGATGGTGGAGAGGTCCACGGCTGCTCAAGCATGAGCATACCGTTCATTGATGATTGATATATAATATGTGTGTATATATAGATATGTGTGTATATATATATATGTGTGTATATATATATATGGGTGGGTATATATATATATAGATAATATATATTATCTATATATAATGTGTATAAATATGTGTATATAATATATATATAGATGATATATATATTATATATTATATAATAATATATATTATTATATATATATGTGTATATATATGTGGATCTTCTTATTTTACCACGTAGGTCTCATGTCTAGCCGCCGTGGGGGTTCCCAGCATGATACTTAATTGTAGTTTTCATGTTGTGATGCTCTTGGACGTGAGTACGTGGTAGGGTCCCAGTTCCTTTCCAGGAGAGTGCCGGGTGGTACCTTTTTAGCGAATCATTTATCTATTTATCGGGCTTTAGGAACCCGCACTTGACTTGGGATGGCTCTGGCCCCACCCAGGGCTAGGGCAGCGCAATCGAGGTGAAAGTTCCTGCCCAGGGAAACAACGCGCCGGCCGGTGACTCGAAACCCTCGAAATCAGATTGCCGTCGTGACCGTCTTGAGTGTCCGAACGCTCTCTAAACCATTCGGCCACCGCGGCCTTGGACGATCATGGGCTTTCCATGATTTTTCTTAGCAATTTAGAGCGGTGGTTGCCATTGGCCTTCAGCCCGGGTTTTTTATCTACACCATCTCTATTTACCGGCAATGACGTTGATGCTGGCTTGGCCCAACCAGTGGACTAGGAGGCAATCGAGCGTGAAGTTCCTTGCCCAAGGGAAACAACGCGCCGGCCGGTGACTCGAACCCTCGAACTCAGATTGCGTCGTGAACAGTCTGAGGCCGACGTCTAACCATTCGGCCACCGCGGCCCTATATTGTGTGTATATATAGATATATAATATGTGTATAGATATGTGTGGATATATATATATATTATTCTATATATATATATTATTATATATGTGTTATATATATGTGTATAATATATATGTGTCTATTATGTGTGTTATATAATCTATGTGTATATAATATAGTGTATATAATATATGTGGTATAATATATGTGTCGTATATATATGGTGTTATCTATATGTGTGTATTATATATGTGGTATAATATATGTGTGTATATATATGTGTGTAATATATCGTAGTGTATATTTATTTATGTGTGTTGATGGGGACGCGGTGGCCGAATGGTTAGAGAGTCGGACTCAGACGTCACGACGGTAATATGAGTTCGAGAGTGCGAGTCATCGGCCGTCCTCCCCCCGTTGTTACCATTGGGAAAGGAACTTCACCTCGATTGCCTACCTAGCCACTGGGTGGCCAAGCTAGCTCAAGTCAGTGCCGGGTAAATAGAGATGGTGACTCGAATAAAAACCACCGGGCGGAAGAAATGGAAACCAATTGCTCTAAATTGCTGAGAAAAAATCATGGGAAGCCCATGTCGTCAATGACCCCGCCCCCCGGTGGTCGACAGGTCTAGAGCGTCGGACTCAAACTGTCACGACGGCAATCGAAAACGAGGGTTCGACGTCACCGAGCGCCGGGTTGTTCCCTTGGGCAAAGGAACTTCACCTGGATTGCCTGCCTAGCCACTGGGTGGCCAGGCCGGCCCAGTACAGGTGATTGCGGCCCAAGCCCGGGAGAATGATTACCTTTAAAAAAAAAGGTACCACCGGCACTCCCCGTGGGACAAGGAACTGGGGACCCTACCACGGTACTCACTCAAAGAGCATCATCAACATGAAAAACTACAATTAAGTATCATGCTGTGTGACCACGGCGGACTCAGACATTGAACCTACCGTTTAAAAGAAAGAATATATGTGTGTATATATATATTGGTGTATATATATGTGTTATATATTATATGTGTATATTATATATGGGATATATATATGTGTCTATAATATGTGTATATATATATGTGTATATATATATGGGATATATATATGCCGTACTAATTAATATATATTATGAACTATATATATCATATATATATATATTATATACACCATATATATATATTTTTTTTTATTTTTTTTTATTTATATATATATATATGTGTATGTGTAGTGATGTGTCTGTGTATGTGTATGTGTATGTTTAGGTGTAATTGTGTGTGTGTGCTGGTGTGTGTGTGATGTGGGTGTGTGTGTGTGTATGTATATGTTATATGCTATATGTATATGTATAGGTATATGTGTGTGCTATGTGTATGTGTATGTGTATGTGTCATGTGTATGTGTATGTGTATGTGTATGTGTATATGTATGTGTGTGTGTGTGTGTTGATATGTTATGTTGTGTGTGTGTGTGGGTATAGGATGATGTGTGTGTGTGTGTGTATATCTATGTCTGTGTGTGTGTCTATAGATGTATGTATGTGGGTGTGTGTGTGTGTATGTATGTGTGTCTGTGTGCGTGTGTATATGTATGTGTGTGTGCATGTGTCTGTGTGTGTGTATATGTATGTGTGTGTTGGTGTTTATATGGTTGTGTGTGGTGTGTGTGTATATGTATGGGGTGTGTGTGTGTGTGTGTATATGTATGTGTGTGTGGTGTGGGTGTATATGTATGTGTGTGTGTGTGTGTGTATATGTAGGTGTGGTGTGTGTAGATGTATGTGTGTGGGGGTGTGTGTATATGTATGTGTGTGTGTGTGTGTGTATATGTATTGTGTGTGTGTGTGTGTATAATGTATGTGTGTGTGTCGTGTGTGGATATGTATGTGTGTGCGGTGTTGTGTATATGTATAGTTGTGTGTGTTGTGTGTTGTATATTTATGTGTGGTAGTGTGTGTGTATATGTATGTGTGTGTTGTGTGTGTGTGGGGGGGTGGTGCATATGTATGTGGTGTGTGTGTGTGGATATGTATGTGTGTGTGTGTGTGTGTAGGTGTGGATATGTATGTGTGTGTGTGTGTGTGTATATGAGTGTGTGTGTGTGTGATATGATGTGTGTGTGTGTGTGTGTATATGTTTGTGTGTGTGTGGTGTGTATGTATGTTGTGTGTGGTGTATATGTATGTGTGTGTGTGTGTGTATATGTATGTGTGTGTGTTTGTATAATATATATATATATGTGTGTATATATATATATAATAATATATGTGTCTATATATATAGATAATATATATATATATATTGTGTGTATATAGTATAATATATATATATGGGTGTATATATATATAGATATATATATAGAATATATATATATATATACATATATAATATATATAATATAATATGTGTGTATATATATATATATATATAATGTGTGATATATAGTATACTACATATAATATGTGTGTATTATATATAATATTATGTGTGTGTAATAGAAGAGATATATATATATTATATATATATAATATATGTGTGTATATATATATATATGTGGTATATATATGAGTATATAATATGTGTGTATATATATATATATATAAATATATATATATATATATATATATATATTTATATATATATATGTGTGGGTTATAATATATATTATATGTGTGTATATAATATATATATATTGTGTGGTATATAATATATATATCTATATATGTGTGTATATATATATATATATGAGAGATATAATATATATATATAATATATAGTGTGTATATATATATAGTATATATATATATCATATATATGTGTGTGTATATATAATAGCTAATATTATATATATATAAGTATATATATATATATATATATATAATATATATATATATATGTGTGTGTATATGATATATATATATGTGTGTATAGTATATAATATATATATATATAGTATATATATATATATATAGATATATATGTGTTGTTATATAGATATATATATATATATAATATATGTGGGTTAATATCTATATATAGAATATATAGGTGTTTATTATATATTATATATATCTAATATATAATATCTATATATATATTATATCTATATATATATATATAATATATATATATATTATATATATATATATATATAGGTGTGTGTATATATATATATTATATGTGTGTATTATATATATATAGATATGTGTGATATATTAGATATATATATATATTATATATTTTATATATATATAGATATATATATATCTATATATGTGTGTATCTATATATATATATATATATATAGATATTATGTGGTATATATATATGATATACGTGTGTGTATATATATATATACGTGTGTATATATTATATATACTTATATATATATGTGTGTATATATATATCATTATTAGATGTGTGTATATATTATATTATACATATATATTTATATATATATATATGTATATAATATATGTGTGTATATCTCTA
Organism: Penaeus monodon; assembly: GCF_015228065.2. Classification (NCBI taxonomy): domain Eukaryota; kingdom Metazoa; phylum Arthropoda; class Malacostraca; order Decapoda; family Penaeidae; genus Penaeus; species Penaeus monodon. Next base: position 29,047 of record NW_023652422.1, read on the forward strand.
TGTGGTGTATATATATATAATTATTATATGTGTGTATATATATATGTGTGTATATATAATATATATATATGGTGTATATTATATATATATGTGTGTATATATTAATATGTGTGTAAATATATACTATAGATGATGTGTGTATATATATTGTGTGTATATATAGATGTGTGATATATATATATATAGATAGGTGTATATATATATATATTATATAATGGTGTGCTATATATATATGTGGTATATATATATGTGTGTAATATATACTATATATGTGTGGCTATAATGTGTGTGTATATAATATGGTGGGTAGATATATATGTGTGTATATATATATGTGGTATCTATATATATATGTGTGTGCATATATATATGTGTGTATAATCGTGTGTGTAGATATATATTATATATATTCTATATATATCTATCTATATATATTATATATCATATATATTATATATAATTTGTATATATATATATATATATATATATATATATATATATATATATAATGGTGTGTTATATTATATATATATATATATATATCTATATATATATATATATATATATATATATATATCTATATGTGTTATATATATATATAATTATATTATATATATATATATATATATATATCCAATATATATATCATATATATATATAGATATATATAGATATGTGTGTGTATTGATATTATGATATATAGATATATATATATATATATATATGTGTGTATATTATATATATATATATATAATATATATATATATATATATATATATATATATATATATATTATATAAGATATAGAGTAGTGGATTATATATATATATATATATATTATTTTTTTTTTTTTTTTTTTTTTTCTTTTCTTTTTTTAGATTATAGTATGAATAGATATATATAGAGATATATTTATATATATGTGTATATAGATATATAATATATATATAATATAATATAGATATATAGTATATATATATTATCTATATATATGATATATATATATATATGCGTGTTCTATATTATATATCTATATGTGTGTAATATTATATATATAGATATATAGATATATATATATATAATATACATGATATATTAGTATGTATATATAAGAGAGAATATATAATATATATAGATTATATATAGCTGTGTGTATATATTATATTACTAATTTTTTTAAAATATAATATATATATATATAGATATAGATCTAGATAGATATATAGATGAGATATAGATAGTGGTATTATATATATATATATGTGGTGTGTATATATATATAGATATTATCTATATGCTAATATATATATAGATATATATATTGATATATATGTGTGTGTGTATATATATATATGTATATATATATGTGTGTGTATGATATTATATATATATGTGTGTGTGGTATATATATATATATATATATATGTGATGTGTGTATGTCTATATATATATATATATTTCTAATATATATATATATATAAATATATATATATATAATATATTATATATATACAGGTGTGGTTGATGATATAGATATCTAGATAATATATATGTGTGTGTGTATATATATATATATGTGCTGTGTATATATAAATATATATATATTGTTGTGTGTGTTATATATATATAATAGATATATATATATTATATATATTATATATATTATATAATATTATATATATATATATATATATAATATATGTGTGTATATAATATATATATGAGTGTGTATATATATATTATATATATATGTGTGTATATATATATATATGTATAGAGATGATATATGTGTATTAATATATATATATGTGTATTAATATATATATATGTAAATAATATTATAACATATATATACAAATATATATATATTATATATATATATATATATATAGATATATATATATATATATATATAAATACATAACATTCTCTCTCTCTCTCTCTCTACTGTGTACGTTATTACATACATATATAATATATATAGAATATATCTAATATATATATATATATTATATTATAT
>NW_023652424.1:0-5271 GCF_015228065.2 Penaeus monodon
GGGACCGCGGCCCCCTGGCACACACCACAACACACACACACGCACCACCCACAATATATTATATACACTCATATATGTTGGTGTATGTGTTTATATTATATAATATATTAAATTATATATATATATATATATATATTTTTTTTTTTTTTTTTTTTTTTTTTTTTTTTTTTTCCCAACGTAGGTTCATGCTTGAGCCGCCATGGTCATAGCATGATACTTATGTTATTTTTTCATTTTTGTGATGATTTTGGGAGTGAGTACGTGGTAGGGTCCCAGTTCCTTTCCAGGGAGAGTGCCGGTGTATCTTTTAGGTAATCATTCTCTCTATTTTATCCGGGCTCGGGACCAGCACTGACGTGGGCTGGCTTGGCCCCCAGTGGCTGGGTAGGCAATCGAGGTGAATTTTCCTTGCCCAAGGGAACAACGCGCCGGCGGTTTGACTCGAACCCTCGAACTCAGATTGCCGTCGTGACAGTCTTGATTCCGATGCTCTAACCACGCGGCCCACGCGGCCTATATGTACGTATAAAATATATATATATATATAATATATATTATATATATATATTATATATATTATATATATATATTTGTGTGTGTGGTGTGTGTGTGTGTATGGTGTGTGGGGTGTGTGTGTGTGTGTGTGTTGTGTGTGTGTGTGTGTGTTGTGTGTGTGTGTTGTGTGTGTGTGTGTGCGCGCGCGCGTGGTGTGTGTGTGTTGTGTGTTATGTGTTGTGTGTGTGTGTGTGTGTGTGTTTGTGTGTGTGTGTGTGTGTGGTTGTGTGTGTGTGTGTGTGTGTGTTGGTGTGTGTATTATAAATATTCTATTTATATATTCTATATATTATTAGATTATTTAATATTTTTTATTTTAAAATACATGAAATTTGTCCTGGGTAAGACAATAAACTGCACCCCTAGGGTTCCTTGAACAAGGATAGCACCCTATTAGCTCCCTATACCGGGGTTTGCGGTGAACTGTCGGCAGCAGGGCAGTGGATATCTGGTGAAAACACCTTCAGTTCTACTGATTACTGTTTCACCAAATAATATGTCCTGGCGTTTTACGTTGTAACTGTTTTAAAAGCGGCAAAGATATTTCCTCCTAATTATTTTGGAGACTGCAGTTAAAGAAGGAGCCTGGGGGATTCCACTCAACTTTTATTTTCCCCTTTGACAACCTCTACCCAATGTTTAAAATACGAAACGAAAATTTCATACCACATCGCCCGTCGCGTGGGTTTATCAAGGGGCGCGTTTAGTCAGTGGGCAACCAGGCTGAAATGTTAAACATGCATCTGGAAGACAAAGAGATAAAGAAAACATGTCCAATTAAGACACATTAAAAATGGGAACGTGGAACGTAAGGAAAATGAAAGAGATGGGTAAATTACATTCTGTCTGTAACGAAATGGATAATACAACATTCAAATACTAGGAATAAGTGAGCCCAAATTTGGGAAAAAGTAATGGAAGTTTCAAAACTAAAGAAACCAAGACCAGTTTTTTTTCTGGAAAAGAAGAAGGAAATTATAGTCATGGAGTTGCTATGATTCTCACAAAAAAAACTGAAAATTTGCCTAATTGGGTACACCCCCAATAAATGATCGCATTTTAAAAGTCAGAATACAAGCAAAACCTCATAATATTATATTATACAATGCTACGCACCAACCAATATTGAAAAGTGATGAAGAAATGGACATTTTTATAACTCTCTCCAAGATACTTTAGACACAATCCCTAACAGAGATGTAAAAATAATCATGGGAGACCTCAACGCCAAAGTAGGAAAAAATAATCTAAAAATTACACCTGTGGAAAATTCGGCCTTGGAGATATAAATGAAAGAGGTAAAGATTTTATTGAATTCTGTAGTACAAATAATTCAGTTTATAGCCAATACATTGTTCCAACACCACCCAAGACACTTGTACAACGTGGTTTTCACCAAAACAAAAGAACACGCAACAAATTGACTACATTGTGCTGAACCAAAAAGGGAAGATTTTGCATAAAAATGTCAAAACAAGCCCTTGGTGCCGACTGCAACAGTAAACCACCAACTACTAACTATCGACTTTAAAAAAAGACTCAAAAAGATGGAACGTCCACCACCACCTCTAAAGCTCGACTACAAAACTCTTGATAACAATTACAGAATTGCAGTGTCAAAAAATTTGAAATACTCAATCAATGTGAAGATGATAAAACACCAAATGAGTTGTGGGGAAAAAGGAAAAGAACTCCTGCTGAGCACTGCTTCAGAAACTATCGCCAAAAAAAAAGACAAATTCCCCTGGATATCTGAAAAACACTAAGTGAAATTGAAACAAGAAAATGCCTAAAATAAAAAGGTATCAATAATCCAGTTGAAAAAGTATTTACAAAAACAAAATACAAAATTCAAAGATTATTGCGACAAGATAGGAAAAATATTTAATGAACATTGCCAAGAAATTTAAAACTGTTCTAATCCCAAAAAGACAACTAAAAAACTCTACTAAGGATACGAACATCACACGAAAATTTTAAAACCCACAATGGACACTATCAAAACTGAAGATGGACTTGTTTTTTGGTGATGGAAAAGAAGTCAAAGATAGATGAATCATATTGTTCGAACTTATACAAAAAGAATAAAGATCTAACAACAAAAATTAATTAGACACAATGACAGCGAGGATGAACCAACCGCCACTGCTGGACGAAGTTATAAAAGCCATAAAATAAGTAAAGAATAACAAAACCCCGGAATAGATGAATAACAGCAGAACTAATAAAGAATGCTGGCGAAAGTGTTTGGGAAAACTTCTTCTACAAACTCTGTACAAAAAAATGGAAAGAAAGAAAATGGCCAGAAGAAAGGGTAAAAACAGTCATTACACCCAAACCTAAAAAAAGTGACGCACTCCAATGCAACAATAATAGGACAATTGCCTTAATAAGTCACAGCAGGCAAAATTTTGTTGAAAATTATTGCTGAAAGAATGAAGTTGATGTTAAGAGAGGAAATTGCAGACGAACCCAAACGGGTTTTCGCCCTGGAAAAGGTACCAGAAACCAGATTCTAAATTTAAAATTGATCATAGAGAAAAACAGAGAACTCAGAAAGACCCATACCTGTTGTTTCCCTCGATTATGGGGGAAAACTTTTGTACTGTTGATCACGGGTATCCTCTGGAATAACATGTCGATATGAAGTTTCCAAACACATCATCCAATTAATAAAAGCCTTGTATGACCAACACAAGCGCTGGGAAGAACCCTTTGGGTTAACAGAATGTTTTGAAGTCAAACAAGGAGTACGAAAAGGTTTGCATTCTGTCTCCGCACCTCTTTAATATATATTCTGAAACAATTATGAGAGGTGCTCTAGAGAATTTTGAAGGAACGTGGTTGGAGGATACAAAATATCAATCTGAGGTACGCCGATGATATAGTTTTGATTGCCAGCAGTATCACTGAACTACAACAACTACTAGATAAAATTAGAGAAGCAAGCGAAAAGGCTGGCTTGTTTCTTAATGCCAAGAAAACTAAAATCATGAAGATTCAAAGATAACCGCAATGAACAATGATGAAAATTTTTTCAATCAATGGAATGATTGTGGAAAAAGTGAAAGAGTTTTACTTTTCTTGGAGCTGTTTTAACTAATACATATGATGATTCACCGGAGATAAAAAAAAGAATTACCATTGCCAAAAGCGCCATAATTGCTCTCAATAACATCTGGAAAGACCGAACATTACCTTACGGACAAAGCTGAGGTTATTTAACTCATTAGTTTTACCAAATTTCATCATATGGTTTCTGAGTGTTGGGTGTTGAAGTAGATAGACAAGAAAAATCAATAGTTTTTGAAATGTGGTGTTAAAAGACGATACTGTGTATTAGCTGGACAGAGAAGAAGACGAATGAAAGAAATTTCTGAGAAAAATAAATTGTAAAAACCGACTCTTGGACATCTTGACAAGAGGAAATTAAAGTTTTATTGGTCATTAATGAGAAGTAAAAGTATTGAGAAAACTTGCTGACCAGGGTGGTGATAGGAAACAGAGGAAGAGGCAAACCGAAGACAAGACTGGCGACATATCAAAAATATTTGCGGGCTTTTCGATGGTACAAGCGGAAAAAAAGCGTAAATCGAGTTAGTGGCGAAGGATGGTGGAGAGGTCCACGGCTGCTCAACATGGCATACCGTTATTGATGATGATACATGTATAATATATATTAATATATATAATATATATATATATAATATATATATATATATATATATATATATATGATATTATATATTATATAATATTATTATATATATAAAATTATATATATATATAATATATATATATATATATATTATATATATATATATATATATATATCCCGGTTGCCAGGGTACTAGTAACAAGTATTTCCCATGTGTAAGTATACAGTAAGCATCAACAAACAAAATTTTAAATTTTATATTATACTCTAAATATGTGACGAAAAAAAAAAAATTGTTAAAGTGCAATAAAGTAAAATTAGAGTGTGTCTAAACCAGGGAAACTCGAAATGCTGACGACCACTGGGGGAAGATAAAACAAACATTTTACACAACATTTCATGTCATCCAAAACTCCCCCCTCACAGAATGCTATTTTCTCTTTATATCTTTATGCGATGCATAGGGCACCTAAGTTTTGTTTTGGTCCTAAAAGCGAACGGTTTTTGTATCCGGAAAATTTGGCGTTTGGTTTAGGGTGTGGCTGAGTTCGATAACGGGAAACTGTTGCCGTGTAAAAGGCAGAAATGTCGGTTTTTGGGGTCTTTTTATCCGCGGAGCAAGAAGGGAAGAGATACAGCCTGTTTTCCGGAGGCGAATCTCTACCAAAGGTTTGGGCCATAACCCTCGACTCCTTTTTCTATGGCTTTCTAAACCTATGCCGGCCTGTCTCTGCGCCCCATCATCTCCTCCCGGGGTCTGTGCGCACCTCTTGCGGCCTGGCTGGGGAAGTGTCCCCTCCCCTTTTTTGGCACCTTTGCCCACTCTCAGACTTCTTCCCCGGTTTTGTGGAGATCCCGCGACCATGATGAGCTTGGATGTTGCTCCCTGTTCACCCAAAGGCCCGCTTGATGATTCCTTGCTTTTCCCTCCAAAACTCCCCCAGGATCCTCGTCTCCCTCTCCCATCACGTCTTCCTCCACTGTTCGTCCCGTGTGTGGGGTCTAATTCCTTTTTCCTTTGAATCCTTCTCTCTCAGACGTTCGGTGTTGCCATGGGG
>NW_023652425.1:0-5271 GCF_015228065.2 Penaeus monodon
ATTATAATATATATATATATTATATAATAAAACAAATAACAATCACATACACACACACAACAACAAACACACACACACATAACAAACACAATCTCACACACACACACACACACACACACCAAAAAACAATAATATATATATATATAATTATAAAATAATATTATATATATTATATATGTGTGTGTGTGTGTGTGTGTGTGTGTGGTGGTGTGTGTGTGTGTGTGGTGTGTGTTTGTGTGGGGTTGTTCTGTGTGTTTTATGTGATTGTTTATATATACATATACATATATATATATAAAAATATATATATAGTATATATATATATAAAAATATATATCATAAAATAAATAATCACATAAATAAACACACACAACAACACACAAAACACACACACACACCACACACACACACACAACACACACACCACACACACCAAAACACACACCACCCACAGACACCACACAACCCCACACACACACACAACACACACACACAAACACAACACCACCCCACAACACCACCACACACAACAACAGACAGACCCAAAACACACACACACCCCACACACACACACACACACCACACACCAATATATATATATAATATATATATATATATAAAATATATATATATAAAATATATATATTGTGTGTGTGTGTGGTGGGGGTTGTTTTGTGTGTGTGTTGTGTGTTTGTGTATGTGTGTGGTGTGGTTTTTGTGTGTGTTATGTGATTTTTTATGTATGTATATATATATATATATATATAATATAAAATATATATATATATATATATATATAAATTTTATATAATATATAAGAGATACATAGATATATAGATAGATTTTATAGATAGAATATATACATAATTATACTAAAAATTATGTATATATCTAATATATATATATAATATATATATATAAATATATATATATATAAAAAATTATAGGATACAAAATATATGTATATATGTATTTTTATATATAATATATATTATATAATATATATGATATATACTATACTATATATATATTATATAATATATATAATATATATTACAATAAAAATATATAACATATATATTAATATATATTGGCATTATATTAAAAAAGTATCTACTAATCTTATTAATATATCTATCTCTCTATCTATCTTTCTCTAATTTATTAAAAAATTTGTTGTGAATTCTCTTATATAAATTATAATATGATAAAATATATATATTATATATATATATATATATCCCCTATAATTATAACTTATTTATGTTGATTTATATATAATATTGGTTAGCTTATGGTATGTTAGGTTAAGTAGCGTTAGGTTAGGTTAGTGGAGTTTGGTTAGGTTTGGTTAAACATATACTCTTAAAAAGCACAGAGGCACACATATACGAAAAACAATATATAAAACCTTTTTAAATTATATATAAAATTATTATATATATATATATATATATATATATATATATAAAATATATAATACACACACACATACTTACAGAATAAAACCCAAGCCCCAAAACACACACAAACATACACACACGGGGTGTGCGTGTGTGTGTGCGTGTGTGTGTACATGTGGAGTGTGTGTATATATATATATATATATTATATATATATATATATCAATATATAATGTATATATATAATAAATTTTATATAATAACTGTATATATATGAATCCTTGCATATAAGATAATAATCATATATATACATTTACTCAGGCGTCAGTCTGTAGTTGACCGCCTGTAATATGAACCCCCACGACCCTTACTTATGCCATTCTTTTTCTTCCCCTACGAGATGAAGGACCGTGTCCATCCTCCATTCAGCGAGAAGGTTGCATATTAATTTATAAACTGATTGATATATATATATATACATAGGTGTTGTGTGTGTGTGTTTGTGTATATATTATATCTAATATATATATTATATATATATATATATATGTTGTGTGTGTGGTAATATATATATGTATATATATATTTCGTATTCCCATAAGCTTAATGTAGTTTAATATACACACACAAACACTACATACACACACAGACAACCACACACACACACAGACACACACAAACACACACACACACACACACCACACACACACCCACACACACACACACCCATACACACACACACACACACACACACACACACACACACACAACAAGCATATATATATATAATATATATGATTAAGTAGTATGATATATATATATATATATATATATTTATATATATAATAAATATATAATACAATTTTTTAAATACATAGAAAAGACACTGCAGAAAAGGTCTACATAGTATACGCTTTGCATATCTAGATATGTATATACAGGCAAATATATATAATTTCACATGTTTATAGATGTAAACAAACACAGGTTTGCATGTGTGTGTGTGTGTGTGCGTGTGTGTGTGTGTGTGTGTGTGGTGTTTGGGTGTATGTGTGGTGGTAAGGGTGTTATGTGTGTGTGTGTTTATTTACGTTTGTGTATATACATATAACATATATATTTATACATGTATATACATATATAAATATAATGAATTTGTCCATACGTATTTGTATGAGGTATGTGTGTGCCGGCTGTCGTTCATGAGTATGTGTTTCTCGGCTATCTTGTGTAAATCAAAGTATGTTTAACCGAACTTACCCCAACTGCACCTAAGTCTAACCTAACCTACTTAACCTAACCTAAGCTAACCTAACCTAGACGATACTTCACGTAGACTACCTAGCCTAACCTACAAGGTATACCTAATCATCAATCATCATCATCATCATCACTTATTATATTTCTGTCCCCCGTTCCACCTTCCCTTTCCTCCTCCTTCTCCCTCCTCCTCTCCTCCTCCTCCTCTCCTCCTCCTTCCACTTTTATCTCTCCGTACCCCCTTCCCTTTTCTCTTTCCTTCTACTGACTTCCACCTTCTATATCTTCGTTTTCCCCTCTTCCTCTCCTCCTCCTCTTCCATATTCCTCTCCTCCTTCCCTCTCTATTCTTCGTTTTCCCCCTTCCTCTCCTCCTCCTCGCACGTCCTCCTTCCAATATATATATATATATATATATTATATATATATATATATATTATATCTATATATATATATTATATATATATATATATGATGAGGGAACTATATATTACTTATAATAATATTATATATCTACATATATCATATAGAATAGTATATATATATATATATCTATATATATTATTATATATATATATATATATATATATATCTTATATATTCTGTATGTGCCTGTGTGTGGTGTATGTGTGTTTGTTGTGTGTGTTTGTGTGTGGTGTGCGTGTGTGTGTGTGGCGCGTATATCGTATATATAGTATATTCTAATATATATATATATATATATAATTATATATATATATATATCTATTTGTGTGTGTGTGTGTGTGTGTGTGTTGTTGTGTGTGTGTATGTATAGAATATATACATTTATAAACACATATATATTTTTATATATACAAATTCATGAAATCAAAGTATATACCTATATATATATAATATATATATATATATATATATATCTATAGGTTAATATATATACATATATTGATATGATTTATATATATCATATCTATATATATATTTTATATATATATTATATATAATATTTAATATATATAATATATATATATTAATTTATATTATTTATATGTAATACATATATATATATATATAGATATATACAACAAATTACATATTATTACACACACAATTCAGTTGTATATAAATATATATATATATAATATAGATATATATATACATATATATATATATATATATATATATATATATATATATATATATATCTATAATATTATATATATATAACACTTTATGTGCATATTATATCCATGATTTATTTTAAAATGTATTAGATTAAATAAATATATTATATAATATAATATAGATAGTATATATATATTTATATAATATTATAAACAATAGATGATAATAATAATTATTATACTATATCTATATATATATATATATATAATATATATATATATAATATATATAACATATATGTTGTGGTCCTTTGTTTGGTATGTGTGTATTATGTGTATGTATATATAGTATATATATATATATACATAAGATACATATATATGTATATGTATCTATCTATCATCCTGTCTTCTAATCTATCTTATCTATCTATCTATCTAGCTAATATATATATATTAGATATATATATATATATATATATATTTATACATATATGTATCCTATATAATATAATAGATTATAAATATGTAATATATATATAATTATATATCTATTAGATAGAGGTATATATTCTTCTCTTTTAACGGTAGTCATGTCTGAGCGCCGTGGTCACCGCCTGATTACTTAATTGTAGTTTTCATGTTGTGATGCTCGTGAGTCCCCCATTTTCCTCTTTTCATGGAGAGTGGCCGTTGTTACGTTTTTAGGTACTCATTCTCTCTATTTTTATCCGGGCATTGGGACCGAGCACTGACTTGGGCTGGCTTGGACCCCCGTGCTAGTAGGCATTCGAGGTCAAGTTTCCTTGCCCAAATGAACAACGCGCCGGCGGTGACTCGAACCCTTGAACTTAAGATTTGCCGTCGTGACATTCCGACGCTCTAACCATTCAGGCCACCGCAGCCTTGACGATCATGAGCTTTCCATGGATTTTTCTTGGCATTTCGAGCGGGTGGTTTGCCATTGCCTTCCGCCTGTGTTTTTATCGGAGTCACCATCGCTATTTACCCGCCACTGACTTGGGCTGGCTTGGCCCCCAGTGGCTAGGTAGGGCAATCGAGGTGAAGTTCCTTGCCCCAATGGAACAACGCGCCGGCCTGTGCACTCGAACCCTCGAACTCAGATTGCCTTCTCACAGACTGAGTCCGACGCTCTAACCATTGGCACCGCGGCCCATATATGTATTATATTTGATATGTAAATATATATATATATATATATATATATATATAATATATATATATTCTATATTGTAGGTTAATGTAAAGGATATATTATATATATATATATATATATATATATATATATATATATAGCAATATAGTGTGTGTAGATATCATCTAGACTGAACTAGAAAGACACACACACATAGAACACCATACACACCCCACACAACCCCCGCACAACACCTATATACATATATAGTGTATATGTAGCTATATATATTTATCTATATTATAATATATATATACTTATCATGCATATATATATATACATATATATAT
>NW_023652426.1:0-5271 GCF_015228065.2 Penaeus monodon
ATCTATTTGATTTATTTTTTTTTTTTTTTAACTACTTTATTTTTGCGAATTGTAATACTACTGGACCCGTGTTTACGTGTAACAATGAAATATGTACATCACAGCACTGGAACTGTACACTAGCAGCATATATTATATACTTTTATACTGCATATGTATAGTTGCATTATAAACACCTTTGCATTTTATGTAACCTTGCTGGCTGCAGTTACTATCATATGGCACCCTAAATATATAATTTTGTATTATACTTACACTTTGTAAAACGACAGTTTTAAAACGTTTGTTGTAAGATATTATTCATTCCTCCCTGCTAAATATAAATGAACATCATTTACCTTTACACTTTTTATATTCGTTTAATGCTCAAAAAATGTAAATCTCTTAATTCTTTCTAATTTCATTTCCTTATCCTTTATTATAATTTTTATTATTTATATATAATTTTTTTTGTGGGGGGGGGGGGGGGGGGAGTGTACCCTATTTTTCTTCACTTCCTAATCCCAAGTCAACCGCTCTGGAAACCTCTTTCTTCCGACCTTTTAAATCACTCTAACCCCCTCCCCCCTATAATCTACTACTCCCACCTACCCATAGGTCCCTCCCCCCTTTCCCGAGGTCCCTTCCACTCCCCTTCTCCCTAAAGGACATCCCGCACCCCCCTTCCCTTAGGTCCTTCCCACACCCACCTTCCCTTATAACCCCCCCCCCCCTCTCTTTCATTCCTTCCTTCCCCCACTTTCTCCTCCTCCCTTTCCCCCCCCCCCCCCCCTTAACCTGCCCTGTGGAACCGGCAAATAACGCGAGCAGGTGAGTGTTGCCCACACGTCATCACCCCTTTAGTAGATGATCACATAATCACTTTGTCGCCTCCTTAATCCACTGGATAATCACCAAAGCAACCACATAAAGATGGGCCAAACCTTCCTCTCCTTTCTCTTCCACCCTTCTCTTTCGCCCCCCCCCCCAGCCTTGTGTATCCCTCCTACTCCTTTTTCCTCCCTCTCCTTGCCTCCCTACCTACCCCCCCTCCCCATCCTACCGCCCTCAGCCCCTTGCATTATTGAGCATATTCATCATGTCAATTATCTTCATTATCATAATCTGGCGGAGCTTGGGAAGAGATCAGGGAGAAGGTGCGGGAGAGGGGGAGGGAGAGGGAGAGGGAGAGGGAGAGGGAGAGGAGAGGGAGAGGGAGAGGAAAAGGGAAAGGATCTGGAAAAGGTAAAGGGGAGGGAGAAGGTGAAGAAGAGGGAGAGGAAAAGGGTTAGGAAAAGGGAGGAAGGAAAGGGAATGAGGGAGGGGGAGGGAGAGGAAGAGAGAGAGAGAGAGAGAGAGAGAGAGAGAGAGAGAGAGAGAGGGGGAGAGAGAGAGAGAGAGAGAGAGAGAGAGAGAGAGAGAGGGAAAGGGAAAGGGAAAGGGAAAGGGAAAGGGAAAGGGAAAGGAAGAAAGTAAGTGAGAGAGAGATTGAGAGAAATGGAAAAGAAGTGGGAGAAAGAAAGGAAAAGGGAAGGGGAAGGGGAAGGAGAGAGGGGAGAAAGGGGGACGCAGAAGCAGAAGACAAATGAAAGGGACAGAGACAGGGCAGGGTGACAGGGGGACGGAGAGAGAGAGAGGTTGGGTGTGAGAAGAAGGGACAATGAGACAGCAATGATAAAAGCAAGATAAAAGAGTAAAGACACCAAATGAACAATTACAGGAGACTGAAACACTGTTGAGATCTGAGTATGAAAAAAAAAATAAATAAAACGTTGAAAAAATAAATTAAAAATACAATGAGAAAAAATGAGAAGGATAGAAGAGTGCCAATTCATGATTACAATAATGGTATTTAATGAGGTCCCTGTAGATAAAAAAAAAAAAAAAATCTCTATATTGATGGGCAGTGATAATACAAAAGAAAAAATAATCATAATTTAAGGAAATTATGTTGACGGTGGGGATAACTTTAATGAGAACTTTTTTAAACATAAGCTTAAAATTAACATAAAGATAATGCTGCCTATTATTAGTGAAGCAATTAAAGATGAAATGTTAATTGCCCCTATATGAGTCCCATGTTGATGATTAAGCCTCAGAAGGGCGGGGGGAAAGAAATATTTAATAAAAGCTAAAACGAGGAACAATTAAAACCTCGTTAGTTCACACAATTAAGAACATAAGCAGAGCTATAATGACGCGGAAAATTATTCTTTGTCTACTCGAAAACAAAATGTCATTAACTGGCCTAAATATTTTTTTTTTTCCGCTTTGCGCGACTGACAATTGGATGTCTTTTGTCGATTATAATTTTAGGGTTTGTACAGGCCGATGCATTTGGAGGCTAAAGGCTTTATGTACTATTAAATGACATTCTTCTCGTTTTGTGTTTACCAGATGATGCAGTGAAAAGGAAAATTGTGTTGGAAAGTCATTTAAGTCAAGAGTAATGATAATAAATATGTAAAATACAAATATCATGGATATTCTCACAGTAATTGTGATGAATTTTTATCACTACAATCGTGAACACAGTGATGATTACAGATAATGATAAACGGAATTATGAAGGCAATTTTGAAAGCAAATCCTCCAGATATTAAAAATAGATTCACAGCACTTGCCTCGACAGCTTGCTTGGACCAGAGAGAGTTCCTTCTAAGGTCAAGAGGCAATTCAAACTCCTCATGTTGACCGTCTCTCCGACCCGCCCACTCACCGACTCAAACAACCAACGACCTCACCCGCATACCCACAACCCACCCGTCCTTTCACCAGCCCACCAACGTCACCCCTTTCATCAGGCCCAACCCCACAAACCCTTTTCACTCATCAACCAACCCTAATTCTTTTCGCTCGCCAACCTACACCAACCCCAAACCCTCTCACCCGCCACTGACCCTGACACCTAACCACCCCATCCACGGCCCTGACCCCCAACCAGCCACCCACCAGTCCCTAACCCCAACCCCTAGATCTCTGAGAAGTGGCCAAGATGACCCCCAGACGCGAAAACTCTCCTGCGAACTCGAGATCTACAAAGATAACCGCAACAAGAGACATTAAAAAAAAGAGATTCCCCAACAAGAAACATTGAAGGCGATCTCCGCTTCAAGAGAAATCCGAAATGACTCAAGTTGGTCTTTTCCAGAAAGTCTCCTTATGGAATTATGGTCGAATCGGTAAGTGGTAGTCATCTTTTCTACTTTAGGCTTGCATGAAGAGTAATATTCACCATTAAATCATCGTATTTGAAAAAAAAGTAAAAAAAAAAAAGCCAAAGTTGATCCCATATCCAAGAAAAGGCAGGGGACATGTCCACAGAGGAACATGCGGACATGGCCACGGAATGATGCGGTAGGGTGGCCCATCACTTTCCGTTACATCCTGACTCAAGCCTGACTATAGCCGGACTAAAGCAGGCTGTCGTCATAGGTAAGTCAGCTGGGAGGGACGACCAGGCGCGAACCCCGAATCTTGCAATTGCAAAAACAGCAGCACTCTACCACCAATAGCGTTGCAGTACTCTAGTGTCATATTCATACGTATTACTTTGCAACGACCTTCATGTGTATATGCGATATTACATTGAATTATAGGGCTCAGCAGGGCGACCTAAGAACATAAGGTCCCCAAGATAATCTCGTAACACGAAATCTAGAAGACAAAGGCTACAGAACGAGGTATATAGAATGACCTCCCAGCATGAGCTCTTGGAGATGTGGCCGCAGAATGAGACCTCTTTAACGACTTCCTCAGCACGATCTTTCTACCTCAGGGAAGGGAAGTTGACACAAGGTTTGGGACATTAGTCAAGTAAGAAAAATGGAGAAAGATATATAGAGAAGATAGAACGTGTACATGTAAGTTATTTATATAGCACATTTATAAACTATAGCTATAAATAGTGTGTGTGTGTGTGTGTGTGTGTGTGTTTTGTGTGTGTGTGTGTGTGTGTGTGTGCGTGTGTGTGTGTGCGTGTGTGTATGTGTGTGTGTGTGTGTGTGGGGTGAGTGTGCGTGTGCGTGTGCGTGTGCGTGTGCGTGTGCGTGTGCTTGTGCGTGTGCGTGTGCGTGTGTGTGTGTGTGTGTGGGTGTATGTATGTGGGTATAATATTATAATATATATATATATAATATATATATATATAATATATAATAATAATAATAATAATAATAATAATAATAATAATAATAATAATAACAATAATGAAAATAAACAAGAACGACTGAAGCCTGTTAAGGAGATGGGTTTTTCTGATTAATAGAATCCTCCGGTGTTTTTCAACGGGAAACATTCTTCGGCTTGCTTTTACAGACGAATGCTGATGATGCTCATGCTCTGAAAACAACTTCCACTTGGCAGACCACTCCTCTGGGTGTACTGGATGTACATACTATTATATAATTATATTATATTATATATAATATAATATATCACAAAATATATATTATATAATATATATATATTATATATAATATATATATAATATTATTATATATATTATATATATATATATATTAGTAATTATATAATATATATATAAATATATATATATATATATATATAAAAAATATAAAACTATTAATATTATATATATATATATTATAAAATATTTATATAATATAAAATTTTTTTATTATTATATATATACGTAATATATGATAGTCATTCTATGTATATATATATATATTATGATATAATTTTGTTTTTATTTTAAATAAATTATTATAATTATATATTATATATAATATATATTATATTATATAATATATATTTTATTATGATACATCCAGTACACCCCGAGATGGTCTGCCCAAGTGGGAAATTTTTTTTTCAGAGCATGAGCATCATCAGCATTCGTCTGTAAAAGCAAGCCAAGAATGTTTCCCCTTGAAAAAAACCGGAGGTTTATTTAAACAGAAAAACCCATCTCCCTTTAAAAGGGCTTCAGCGTTTTTGTTTTTTTCATTTTTGTTTTATTTTTATTATTTATTATTATTTTTTATTATTATTATTATATAATTTTATAATATTAATATTATAATATATAAAAAAAATAATTTATACCCACAACTAACCCCCACCACCACACACCACACGCACACGCACAACACACGCACACCACACGCACAGCACACACACACGCACACTCACGCCCGCAGCACACACACCACACACACACACACACACACACACCACAAAACACCACACACACCACACACACTCACGCACACCCACACGCCGACACCCCACCCACACGCGCCCCCCACACCCCCCCGCGCACACACA
>NW_023652427.1:0-5270 GCF_015228065.2 Penaeus monodon
GAAAAAAAATAATCATCTGTGACCACGGGGGCTAGAATGAACCACCGTTTAAAAGAAAATTATATATAAAATATAAATATTATTAATATATTATTTTTTAATATATTTTATATATATAAATTTTTATATATTAAAAATATGGGGGTTTGTGTGGTGTGTGTGTGTGTGTGTGTGTGTGTTTTTGTGTGTGTGGGGGTGTGTGTGGTGGGGGGGGGGGGGGGTTGTAATACACACACCACACAAAACACATACACAATTACACACACACAACACCACATAAAACACACACAAAAACCCCACACTACACAACACGCACTAACCCCACGCACACAAAACACAAAACACACACACACACCACACACCCACACACCCCACACAAACCACACAACACACAAAACACACACACCACACCCCCACACAACAACACACACAACACACACAAAACCACACACACACACACACCAAAAACACACACACACACACTGAGACCACCACACAAAGAAAAAAAAAAAATAAAAATAAATATGTATATATATTATGTGTGTGTGTGTGTGTGTGTGTGTGTGGGGTTTTTTTGTGTGTGTGTGTGGTTGGTGTGGTGTTAATACACACACCACAACATGTTTCACACACACAAAAACACACCCACCAAAAAACACACCAATACTACACCCCATCACCCCACCACACACCCACAACAACACCAAACACACCACACACACACACACACACACACACACACACACACACACACACACACAAAAAACCTCAACACACCCCAGCACGCACACACCCAAAACCCCGCACGCATACCCCCCCCCCCAACACACACAACCCCCAAACCCCACAACACAACACCATACCCACACACTACACCCATACACACATTAACACACACACACCACACCAACACACAACACACCACAAAACACAAAACCAACACCACACACACACCACACACAACACCACACACACAAACACACCACACATGCACACACACGCACGCCCACGCACGATACCCCCCCCCCCCACACACACACACACAACCACCGCGCCAAAACCCCTTCACCCACACGCACAACACACAAACCCCCCACACACCAACAACACATATTCACACACAAACACAAAACACCACTCCCCCACCCACACACGCACCCAAAAACCAACACGCCCACACGCACCACGCACGCAAAACGGCCCCCACCCCGCACCCCACACACAAAAAACCAAAACCACCGCCACGCACACCCTACCACACACACCCACAAACACACAACACACACACACACCACCACACACAACACACTCATTCTGCCCCCCACAAAACACACACACACAAAACCACACCACACAACCCACCCACACCCAAAACCAAACACACAAACAACCACACCCCCCACAACACACTAACACACACACACACACCACACACACACCCACAACACACACACACACACCCCACAACACACCACCCCACACACACACACACACACACAAACACAACACACCCACACACAAACACACAACACCACACAAAACACAAACCTCCACACCCCCACACCCAACCCCACACCAAAACCCCACACACACCACACACACCCACCACCAAACCCACACACCCCCCACACACTACCCCACCCGCTCCCCCCATACTACCCCCCACCCCCCCACCCACCCCACCCCCACACACACACTCAACCCCCCACCCACCCCCCCGCCTTTGTTTCTTTTTTTAAAAACATACCCCCAAAAGGTGGCTGGTCGGGGGAAAGGGTTTTCCTTTTTTTAAAAGCCCCCCCCAACCCCCCCCCCCCACCCCCACCCACCACAACCACCCCCCCCCCCCCCCACCCCCTCCCCCCCACCCCCCCCCCCCCCCCCCCACCCCCCCCCCCCCCCCCACCCCCCACCCCCCCCCCCCCCACACACCACCCCCACACAACCACACCCCCCCCCCCCCCCCCCCCCCCCCCCCCCCCAAACCCCCCCCCCCCCCCCCCCCCCACACACACCCCCCCCCTCCCACCACCCCACCCCACCCCCAACCCCCCCCACCACACCAAACCCACCCCCCACCACACCCCCCACCCACACCCCACCCCCCCCCCCCCCCCACCCCCCACAACACACACACACACACACACCCAAACCCACCCCACACCAACACACACCCCCAACCAAAACCCCCACACACCCCACACCAACCCACACCACCACAACCAACAACCACACACACACCCAACACACACACCAACCACCACACACACACACCACCCCAAAAAACACAACCACTCCAAAACCCAAACAAAAACAAAACCCACACACAACCCCCACACCCCAAAAACCCACCACCCCCAAAACACACACCCAAAAAACATAAACCCCACCCCCAACCCCCACCCAAAACCCCAAAAACAAAAACCCCAAACCCTTCCTAGAAAAAAAAAAAACCCCCCACCCCCCCCCCCCCAACCCCCCCCCCCCCCACCCCCCTTCGCAACCCCAAACCCACAACCCCCAAACCCCCCAAACCCCAAACAATAATCCCCAAAAAACCCCTCCCATAGACCCAACACCCAAAAACCACCACACACCCCCAAAACAAACAAAAAAAACAACAACCATACATAAAAACAAACAAAAACCAAAAAAAAAAAAAAAACCCAACCCAACAACAACCAAAAAAAAACAAACAACTCCAAAAAAAAAAACCCCCTTAAAATGATTTTTTATTTTAGGTTTAACCCCCAAAAAGCAATTTTCCCCCATAAATGAAAAGAAAAGAACATAGGGGGGCCCCAAAAACCCCCTTCCCCCCTTAACCCCCCTCCCCTCAAAAAGATTTTTTTTTTTCCCCAATCCCGTTTTTCCCGAAACCAAAGGCGCCCGGAAGGGGAAATGGAAAAAGGGGTGGTATTTTTTGGGAGGAGGAAACACCGGAAAGGAATTTTTGTTTTTCCCACTGGCAAATTGATTCATTTTTTAAAAAGGCCGAAAATTTTTACCCCATATGGTACCAAATTACCTGAAAGCTACAATATGACCCTCGGGGGCAGAAAACCCCCCCATGCCCCCATTTTAGCCCGTGGGGTTTTTCGAACAAATTTAAAAAATATGGGTGAGTGGGCCGGTGGGGAATGGTTACGTCGGCCCAAAAATGGGAGACCAATTATTGGGGCGAGTAGGAGGGCCTTATCCCTTTTTTGAAGGCTTACCCTCGATTGCCCCACCTAGGGCCACTGGGGCCCAAAGCCCCCAACCAGGGGCCCAAAAAGGGGGGTTTTCGGGGTGCCCCCCCTTTTTTTGGGGGGGCCGTGAAGCAAAGGCAAATAAAATGACGATGACGAAGCCAGTGACGATGACAATGACGATGACGATGATAGCATGTGGGGATCCGGAACAAATGTAAAAATAGTGATCTTGTTTTTGTAGGTGCCCTAGTTTTAGCGGTAATTGGTTACATAGTCTGCAAGATTATGGGGTAAGAACCTAAAGTTCTTTGATGACTGGCCAAGATGAATAAGATATGAACCTCCTTAAGATATCGATATTGTCTAGTTTGACGGTGTTGCACCTCCAGAAAATTTGCAATTTCGCCATACAATGCCAAACAAGAGCCAACAGACCCTGAGCCATGCAGCGGTAAGGAATCACAGAAAACACCGACCTTAGCCCCCAGTCTAACCCCCGTAGCACCATCATAAAAGATGTTGATATTATATATCCGACCAGATCTTACCAGTTTCTCCTTGAAATCTCATTAAGGACTTTTGAACCACTAGAAGGGAAATGGCAAATACTGAGGTGTTGTCAGTTTGTCTGTAGGAAGGGAAACACTACGGACAGGTCTTCACACTTGAATCGTTTGACCACACTGACCCAGCAAGTTGATCAAAATCAATTTGAAATCGGCCGAAAACTTTCTGAACTGGCGATGGATGAGTCGAGTGGCCAGAAGTACTGCACTCCTGAAAAGCTCCATTCAGATGCATGCTAACCCTCGGGGACAACGAGAACCCGCTCATGGTCCTGCACTTCTTCAGCCAGTGACGAGCTTATACGTCAAACCACCGCTCTAATTGCCAAGAAAAATCATGGAAAGCCCATGATCGTCAGGCCGCGATGGCCGAATGGTTAGAGCGTCGGACTCAAGACTGTCACGACGGCAATCTGAGTTCGAGGGTTCGAGTCACCGGCCGGGCGTTATCCCTTAGGCAAGGAACTTCACCTCGATTGCCTACCTAGCCACTGGGTAGCCAAGCCAGCCCAAGTCAGTGCTGGTCCCAAGCCCGGATAAAATACTGAGAATGATTACCTAAAAGGTAACACCGGCACTCTCCGTGGAAAGGAACTGGGGACCCTACCACGTTGTAAGCGACACGTGAGTTGGAGCACCACATCGCCAGATGTAAGCGAGTGGCCACCGCAAGCCACCAGAATATGAGTGACACGAGAGATTAGGAGCACCGCGTCCACCAGATGTGAGCGAGACGAGAGATGGACTTGGTGGGTCAGTGAAAAGGGGCTTAGCTTGCTGGTTTATTCTTGAAGACAGATATGAGATCCCCCAAGAGACCCCCGTGTCCCCGAGTGGAGGACGAGGTGGTGGAGCTGGACCCTGTGTGGCTTGGGCCATCTGCTGTGTCCCTCTCTGTGTCTCTGCCTTACGGACGTTCCTTTTATGCGGCGGTTCCTTCGAGGACGGTGTTTGTTCCTGTGCGAAAAGAGAAAGCCGCGACATCTGCGTGCTGCCCAAGGAGAAGGGCTGCGTGCTTGGACGGAGGTGTGGTGTACATCTGGTCTTGCTACGTATTGTTGACATCGCTCGGCCACGCGCAAGGCTTGTCCTCGAGCCGACTGTAACGCTTGAAACGATGCGGTAGAGGGTCTGTTTGGTATCTACAGATGGTTCCTGGTGATCCGAGGGTCGCTAGGCCGTAGCGTGCCAGGTAGCGGGTGTGGCAGAGGTTTCGCACTGAGGTGCAACATTCGTAGCGAGGAGGGTCATCGTCTTCAGAAGCTGAAATATAAATGTACCAGGCCAGTAAAAGGGGCTAAAGAGAGGAATGATAATGAGTCTGTCAATCACCTTACTAGTTGCAAGAAAATGAGCATATCAGAATTGTCACAAGGTAACGTTCGGTAAGCATTAATTACTGATGTGTCAGATTAGCGGTTCAATAGGTACACATCAATTAAGATGAGCAAGTAAATAGAAAAATTTTCGCACATAGAGTAACGGTTGAGTAAGCTAATGTGCGGGGCGG
>NW_023652428.1:0-2500 GCF_015228065.2 Penaeus monodon
TTTAAAATTTTAAAAAAAAAAAAAAATTTTTTTTAAAAAAAATGTTTCTATAATATAAAGACACTGGTAAAGCAGGCCACTCCATCATGCGAAACAAACACACACCAACACACACACCATCACACCTAAAGCACACTCCAGGAACACACCTCCTGGAATAAAAGTCTGCCACACGTTCGAGCACGCGCCCGACAAATGGGGTCCAGTTCACCAGAAGATATGCAAAGTATCCTAATGCCGAAATTCGCATTAGGAACTGATTTACTTACCGTGTTTTTACTTTCCATATGCAAAGTCAATTTTTTCACCACCTAACATGGGTGTGTTTACATATGTATATATGTATATGTATATATATATATATATATATATATATATATATATAATATAATATATATATATATATATATATATATATAAATGCTACATGTATATATATATATATATTAGTATATATATATATATATATATATATATATATATATATGCCAATCATCATCATCAGCCTGAGTTAATCCACTTTTCCGAGTTTGTCCCGCGGTTTTTGTTTCCAGTCTAGGCCCCAAATTTCATTATTTCGTCACACCATCTTGTCACTGGCTTGGTCCCTTGGCCTCTTTATGTTATTTATAACCCAGTCTTGTCTCAGACATATATAACTTGCCCATTGCCATTTTTAATTCTTGATGCTCCCAAGTATATCTTCCACTTTTGTCTGTTCCCTGATCCACGACGCCCTCATCCGAACTTTTAGGCTAATTCCCAACATCAGCCTCTCCATCCCCTTATTAAGTTTCCTCTCCAGTAATTTGGTTGTATTCCATGTTTCTGATCAGTAGGTCATTACTGGGAGGACACATTGTTAAAGACTTTTCTTTTTAAACATAATGGTTAGGAGCCTTTTGATATGCTACTGTGTCTGCCGAAGGCACACCAGTCTAGACTGATGCATCACTTAATTTCCTCTTTGCTAGATGTGTTTGTCTGTACGAGTTGCCCTAGGTATATATACTTATCCACTACTTCTAGCGCTTTGCCTTGAACATGTATCTGTTCGAATTGAACTCTACTGTTGAAAGTGATCTTAGTCTTTTTCCTGTTCATCCTAAGTCCGATTTTTAGACTTTCTCTATTCAGATCATTTATTAGTTGTTACATTTCATTTGCAGATTCACCGAAGAGAACAATATAATCTGCAAATCTTAGATTGTTTAGGTATTCATCTCCTATTTTGATACCCTTTTCATTCCATTCTAGCTTCTTGAATATTTCCTCAAGACAAGCTGTAATCAGTTTTGGTGAGATGGTATCTCCCTGTCTAACACCTTTTTTAATTGATATTTTATTGGTTTCCATGTGGAGCTTGATGGTTGCTGTCCCATCTTTGTACATATCTTCCAATATTTTACTATATACCTCCTCTACTCTTTGTCTTCAGATAGCTTCTAGAACTGCTGATATTTGTACTGAGTCAAATGCCTTTTCGTAATCGATGAATATCATACACAAGTGTTTCCTATATTCGTTTATTTTTTCTCTTATTTGGGTGAGCATATGAATGTGGTATGTTGCTGAGAATCCACTGCGGAAGCCTGCCTGGTCTCTAGGCTGGTTAGAATCCAGACTGTCAGAGATGCGAGGTGTGATGACTTTTGTGAACAGTTTGTATGTAACTGAAAGGATGCTTAGTGGTTGGTAGTTTTTTAGATCCTTTCTATCCCCTTTTTTATGAATCGAGATAATTGTAGTATTTTTCCAGGCTTTTACACTTTTTCCGCTGAGGTGGCAATTGTTAAAAAAGATTGGCTAGTTTAACTGTTGCAATTTCTCCTGCATCTATTATCAAGTCTATACTAATTCTGTGTTCACCTGGTGTTTTCGCTCTCTTCATGCTATTAAGCACTCTTTTTATTTCTTCTGTTTGATGCTAGGTATGTCTCTAGTTTACCGCATTCGCTTCTATCCGTGGCTGTTCACATGAGTTGTATAGAACCCTGTAAAAGTCTTCCACTTCTCATATAATTTTATAAGATCACTGTTTTCATTTATTATTTGAGTACTGAAATTTCGTACATCTCCTCTCTTCTTTTTATTTATAGACTTTGTTAGTTCAGCTAATCTATTTTGTCCCTGTTTAACGATACTGTCATGCCCCTACGTTTTACATGTGCTATTTCGTTTATACCGAGAACTTGTTGGAGCTTTGCTTGACGTTCTTACCGCCTACTTCAAGTGCAGATTCCTTTATTATGTCCTTGAACTGTTTGTTAATTTAGCTAATGTTGAGATCTTCGTCGCTGAGAAGTGAATATCTGTTTTGGATGTTAATGTTAATTTCTGTTGCTCTGGCCTTCAGGTTAGCTAAATTTGGTAGCAGTTTTTGTATGAGTTTCTTCATACACATTTTTTACTATATTGCACGTATTTGAAATTATGAAGTCAATTTCGTTTTTTGTCAGATGGCGACTTCCATGTCCACGTCCACTCTAGTCTTGGAGTT
>NW_023652430.1:0-5269 GCF_015228065.2 Penaeus monodon
AACCCCCCCACCCCCCAAAATTTTTTTTTTTTTTTTTTTTTTTTTTGTTTTTTTTTTTTTTTTTTTTTTTTTCCCCTCCCGCCCCCCCTTCCCCCCCCTCCCCCTCAGCCTGATTCTTCCACCAATCACGCCGCCTTTGTCACAGCACCCTCCCCCCCTCAACCCCCTCCCCCAGCCCAGGCCCACCCTCACGCCAACCCCCCACCATCCCCCACCCGCCCCTCTCAAGGGTATATCACGCCGGCAATGATTTAGGTCACGTATGAAGCGGTAACTCTCTCGCCTCCTTCGTAATTCTCTTTTCCTTTTTTTATTCGTTCTCTCTTGGGGGTTCTTTTCTTTCTTTTTTTCTTTTTTTTATTTTTTTCTGGTCGTTTCTTTCCATTCTGTTTGCTGTCTGTTTGTCTTTGTTTGTTTGTTTTTTTTTCTTGGTGTGTTATTCCTCTGCTATTCTGGTTCCCTCTCCTTCTTTTTCGTTTCCTTTTATTTTTCTAGTTTTTATATTCTGCTCCTTCTCCATCTCTCTCTTCTCTCTCCTCCTCTCTCCCTCCTCTCCTCTCACTGGGGGGCTCTCCTCCTCGTCTCTCTCTCTCTCTCTCTCCTCTTCTCTCTCTCTCTCTCTTCTCTCTCTCCCCTCTTTCTCTCTTCTTTCCTCTCTTCCTCTTTCTCTCTTTTCTCTCTTTTTCTCTCTCTCTCAAACCTCTATACCCCTCTCTCTCACATAGAATAAGACCCAATAACCATAAAGAGTGATGATAACAGACAGATAAAAGCCAGAGAGACAGAGAGAGACTGAATGACCACAGCGATGACCAGAGAAGTCGGCGGCCCTTCCTCTGTGGTGTCCCCATAACTCCTACTTGGCACCGCTCGATCTGTTCATGTTTATTGTCTCGCGTAGCAATAAAGCGCTTCAAACGAGCGTCCCTTTTAGCAAATTTTACGACGATGATCATTCGATAAAGATCGCTGTGGAAGGAGCAAGATCCGTGTGATGAGTATGAGTGATGCCCAACGAATGAATGATTTGCTTTGATGTCATTATATAAAGTCGATGTTAAGGTTAAGTTTATGTTGCCCTGTTGATTATCGTTGCTGCGCGGTAAGTGCTTAACTTATACTTTTAGGACCACGTTGCCAATGGATACATCGCGCACGTACACGCAGACAGTCCCCAAGCACTCGCATTTTGTGCGTTTTTAAGTCGTGATTATAATGGTTAGTATAAGGAAACGTTATGGTTGCTGTCAAAAATGCGTTTTTATTCCTAGTCTCGGAATGAAAGTGACTTATTAATTTGAATAAAAGAATCCAAAATACAACCTGGAAGTAAAACACAAATATAAAAGTTAGCCATAAAAGTCAAAAATAAAACTCGACGATAAAGTCAACGATACATACGAAGACGTAAAGAGGACAAGAGAAAAGTTTTTTTTTTTTTTATTACTATGCGTTTCCTTTTTTTTTTTTTTTTTTTTTTTTTTTTGAAAGAGGTTGATGTCCTGCTTCAGAATATTATGAAAATATAGATATGGGATTTCCCTTTTTTTTTTTAAATATACGAAAAAAACGCAAATTCTCTTCATCTATAAAAGAAAAATAAACAAAACGAATGAAAATCGGTGTTAGAACTGAATACCTGAATTAGAGTATTAGAACCCTCTTTCAATTTTCTCGCATCTATATTTATTACTCACATCTATAACATTATTTTGCTTAAGCAACTAAATTTCTATCTACATCCTATATAAGAATACCCTATTCTAAAATATAGGAATATGCCGTCGAAAATTATAGAAATTATATTTTTTAATGTCCCCCCTGATTTATAACAATATACTAACGCCGATAGACATTGATAAAAAGCAAAAAACAGATCGAACGAATCTTTGATGTTGCGAATGTGCTTCTATATCTTGCCTTTACCGTGCAACAGATATGCAAATTTCCAAGAGAAAGCAAGACGCGAAGAAGCTGAGGAGGTAAAGACGATTGCTAAATTTGGCTTATAAACCTTTTCGCTAATTTGAAGGGGGTTTTGAAAACCCCCCGGAATTAGTTTTTAAAAAAGAGAAAAAAAAAGGGGAAAAAAACAGAAAAAAGAAAAAAGGGAAAAAGGGAAAAAAAAAAAAAAAAAGAAAGGGAAAAAAAAAAAAAAAAAAACCCGCAAAAGAAGAAAAATGCAAAAGAAGACGCCAAAAAAAAAAAAAAAAAAAAAAAACAGAAAGAAAAGAAATAAAAAAAATAAAAAGGAAAACTGTCAGACTTTTCCTTTGAGCCCCCCCTCTAAAGCTGAAAATAACGGTGAATATAATGCTATATTTGGCTGCCGTAAAGGGGATTCCAAATTGGAGGGTTTTCTCGCTCTTTCCCAAACTGCTGACGGAAGCTGGCGTCAGAACATGAACTTGTCCCCAGGTTTAAACGAACCAATCAATGGGAAAATGACCAGGGGGAAAAAAGGTAAGTGAAATCTCGAAGGAAAGTCACCAGGCAAAGGGCGGGAAAGTGAACCAGTCAAAGGAAAGTAACCATTTTGCCAGGTGTAAACCAAATCAAAAAACAGGTAGTACTCAGTCGAATGCGGTAATTGAAAAGTCGATGGAAAGCATTAAACCGGGAAGTAAAACCAGTCGAAAACGTTGTAAACCCAGTTGAGGTCGGAAGGAACATTTTCAAAGGTCGTTGTAAACCAGGGGAAAACTAGTTAGTTAAAAAACGAAACAGGTAAGTGACCGTCAAAGGCAATGAGTGAACCAAGGCTAGGCGGGAAAGGGGAACAAATTAAATGCCTATATATAGAAAGTCGAGGAGAGGAGAGAGGAGGAGAGGAGGAGAGGGGAAAAACAGAGAAAACAAAAGGGAAAAACTTTAAGTAGAAAGCAAATTTGGGCAATTACGGTAATTCCCATGTATTGCGTTGGTAACCAAAGCTTGCCTTTTCCCCCTACACATTTAATTCCACCAGTATGATTTCTAAAAATTAAAAACAAAAAATGGAATCCCAAATCACTGTTCCAATAATACCTCCCCCCCCTCCCTTATTATCCTTCAAATACTTTCATACGATTTCTATGGAAAATAAAATTCCTTTATCTTTTTTAACTGACTTTTCATCTCTTTATGTTTTAAACCCGCTTTCGAATTTCGAGCTCATCGAATTTAAAAAATCAAAAATTCAAAAAGCCTTTAAAATTCAAATATTCTTTTGATTCCTTCTTATGGCATCCAATTTGCTAAACATTTTTCTTTTTTTTTTTCGTCCTCCTTTTTCCCGCTCTTGATCGAATTTTTCTCTTTTTTAAAGGGCGGGAAAAACATAAACGCGTTTCAGGGGTTTAAGCCGGGTTTTTTGTATTTTTGGGAAAGAGAATTTTCTGTTTGTTATTTTTCCTCTCCATGCTGTTCATAGAAACGTAAAAAGTATCTGAAATATAAATGTTTGTGTGTGTAGTGAACTATAATTATTATATAATATATATATATATAAAAATATAAATTTAATTATATATATATATATTTTATATAATATAAAATAATAATATATTTTTATATATAT
The DNA here is from genome assembly GCF_015228065.2 of Penaeus monodon. Classification (NCBI taxonomy): domain Eukaryota; kingdom Metazoa; phylum Arthropoda; class Malacostraca; order Decapoda; family Penaeidae; genus Penaeus; species Penaeus monodon. The sequence continues at coordinate 3,560 of NW_023652430.1, forward strand.
ATATTATAATTATATATTATAATTTGGGACGCGGTGGCCAAAGGTTAGAGCGTGGGACTCGACTGCCCACACGGTAATCTGATTCGAGGGTTTTCGAGTCACCGGCCGGCGCTTGTTTCCCCTTGGGCAAGGAACTTCACCTCGTTTCCCTACCTAGCGACTGGGTGGCCAAGCCACCCCAAGTCATCCCGGGGTAAATAGAGATGGTACTCCAAAACACCGGGGGGAAAAGGCAATGGCAAACCACCCCCCTGGTTGCCAAAAAAAATAGGAGGCCCATGATCGCCGGGCCCCGCGGTGGCCGAATGGTTTTTTGGGCTCGGATCAAGCCCTTCACGAGACAAGTGAGTTCGAGGGTTGGGTCCCCGGGCCCGGGGCGCGTTGTTCCCTTGGGCAAGGAACTTCCCTCGATTGCCTACCTAGCCCTGGGTGGGCCGGCCCCCGTAGGATCCCCGTTTTCCCCAAAAAAAAAGTTCCCCCAAAAGGTAAGGACTCTTTTAAAAAAAATGGGGTAACGTATAATTTAAAATAAAATAAAACTCAATTAATTATTTAATTTTAATAATTTTTAAAAAAAAAAATTTTATATATTTATATATTATTTATATATTTTATTGAATTTTTTAAAAAAATTAAATTCCCGGGGTTTGGGTTTTGGTTTGGGTTTGGGGGGGTTGTTTTGGGGGGTTTTTTGGGTTGGGTTTTTATTGGGTGGGGGGGGTTTTTTTTTTGGGGGGAAATAATAATTTATAAAAAAAATAAAAAATTTTTTTTTAAAAAAATATTAAAAATATCCCAACCCCCAAAAAAAACCACCAAACCGAAACAAAAAACCCTTTTTTTTAAAAAAATTTTTTTTTTTTTTAAAAAATTTTAAATTTTAAAATTTTCAAATTAAAAATTTTTTTTTATTAAAAATAAAAAAAAATTTTTTTTTAAATTTAAAAATTTAAAAAAAAAATTTTTTTTAAAATAAATAAAATTTTAAAAATTAATATATTTTAAGTTAAAATTTTAAAAAAAATATATTATTAAATTTTTATTACATTTTTAATTTTTTATAAAATAATATATATAAAATATTTTTTTTTGTTTTTTTATTTTTTTTTTTTTTTTTTAAAATTTTTTTTTTTTTTTTTTTTTTTTTTTTTTTTTAAAAATTTATTATATATTATTAAAAAATATATTTATATATATTTTATTTTTAAAAAAAAAAAAAAAAAAAAAAAAACATATATATTATTTTTAAAAAATATATATATATTATATTATATATAAAATTATAAAAAATTTTATAAAAAATTATATATATATAAATATTTTAAAAATATATTAAAAAATAAAAAATAATATTTTTTGTTTTTAAATTTTAAAAAATATAATAAAAATTAAAAAAAAAAAATAAAAAAAATTCCCTTTTTATATATTTTATATTTTAAAAATATTTATTATAATATTAAACTATATAAAAAAAAATTTTATATTAATTTAATTTATTATTAATTTTTTTTAAAAAAAATTTGTTTTTTTCGTTTTTTTGTTTTTTTTTTTTTATTTTTAAAATTTTATAATTAATAATTATGATTTATTATTAAAAATTTTTTAATATATATCTTTTTAAATTTCCATTTCCCCAACCAAAAAAACCACCCAAACACAAACCAAACCCCCAAACCCCAAAAAACCCCCACACCATAAAAAAAAAAAACA
>NW_023652433.1:0-30000 GCF_015228065.2 Penaeus monodon
CAAATTTGTCTTAGGACGGTCATGAGTGCCCCTCTCCTTAGGAGGAGAAGGGTAGCCGGGTATCATTACCCACCCCCAAGCGAAACGGGAGTTCACGAGGAACTCGGTAGGCTCAGGAAAGTCACATTAAGAGGAAATTTTGACAAAGAAAAAGTGCGCCAAGGCGCCCCAGACTACTGGCCTCCCTACCCAGGGTCGAAGCCCAAAGGGTACCTTGGTATAGAAGAGAGTGCGGGTCTGAGGTGGGGTGTGACTAGCTACGTACCCTTTCGTGTCACTGCAAAAACAAAGCACTGAAGTGCGGCAAAGCACAAAAATGATCTGTAATTTACAGGATTTATTACTTGAGTTACTTTATAACTCAGAACAACAAGCCTGCAGGCGAGAGGCCCCGGGCTCCAGGGAGCCTTGGGCACAAGACTTTTATTTGTTCCCTTCGCGTTTTACAAGGTGTTCGCTCATCAAAGATTCGGACACGAGTGAGTGTATTTTTGGGCTTACTTGCCTCTTTATAGGCCTATGGGGTTTTCTGCGGGGGCAAACGTCTTGAGAGATGGCGCGAAAGAAGTCAATACGCTTGTTCTTCAACAGGTTCGTTTAGGGGTCACGACGTTCTTATCAATTGAAGATTTCGCGACGAAAATATCAGAATTGCAGCCGGATCGGGGAATTTGTAGCAACATATACACATATTCCCATATTTTTACACATAATGATATATATTTTACATGTATCCCATATAATTACATATCCCACAATATACATAAATACATATACACATATATACATATATTTTACATATATACATATAAAACAAACACATATATAAAATATAATTACATATATCAATATTTACAAAATATACATTTATAACATTACACATATATACATATATGTACACATATACATATATATACACAAACACATATATATACACAAAATTGCATATATATGCACATATACATATATATAAATACACATATATACATATATATACAAAATTATACATTACATATACACATATATGAATCATTATACACATGTACATATATAACATATACACATATAACATATCCCATATATATAATATACACATATATTACATATCAAACAATATAGATATACACATATATATCATATACACATATATACATATACACATATATACATATATATACATACACACATATATAAATATATATACATATACACATATATACATATATACATATCTGATATGTATATGTATATATAATATAGGTAATATATATATATAAAATTATTTTATATATATATATATATATATGCATGGTATGTTTATGTGTATCTGATATATGTATATTGGTATATGATATATGTATATGTGTATATGATATATGTATATGTATATATAATAAGTATTAAAATTTAAGTTTATGCTGTGACCACGGCGGCTCAAACATGAACCTACCGTAAAAAAGAAGAAGAAAAAATATATAGGTCTTGGTGGGGGCATGGCATGTCTCTGACTTGCACGTTGCGGGACCCAGGATCGAGAACAAGAGGAAACCTTTTTTTTGAGGGCCGCGGGTGGCCGAATGGTTAGAGCGTCGGACTCCAGACTGTCACGACGGCAATCTGAGTTCGAGGGGCGAGTCACGCCGGGGGCGTTTTTTCCCCTTTGGGCAAGGAATTTCACCCGTTTGCCTACCTAGCTACTGGGGGGCCCAAGCCAGCCCAAGTCAGTGCTTGGTCCAAACCCCGAATAAAATGAGAGAATGATTACCTAAAAAGGTACCACCGGCACTCTCCGTGGAAAGGAACTGGGGACCCTACCACGAAACTCACTCCAGGAGCATCACAACATGAAAACAACAAATAAGCATCAAGCGGTGACCACGGCGGCTCAGACAAGAAACCTACCGTTAAAAGAAGAAGATATATAATATTGTATATAATATTTTATATATATATATATATATATATAATATGCATGCATGATATGTGTATCGTATATGTAATGTATATAAAATAGATATATATATATGCATGATGTATATGTGTATCTGATATATGTTATGTATATATAATATATGTTATTATATATATATATATATAATATATTATATATATATATATATGCATGTATGTATATGTGTATCGATATATGTATATGTATATATATATATATGTATTATATGTGTATGTGATATATGTATATGTATATATAATAAAGGGATATATATATGCATGTATGTATATATATATATATATATATATACATATATAATATATGTATATATATATATATGCATGTATGTATATGTGTGTGATATTATATATGTATATATAATTTTGATATGACATATGTATATGCATATTAAAAATGTATATATATATATATATGTATATGATATATGTATAAATATGTATATGATATATATATATTATATATTATTTTATAATGATAGTTATATATATATAATATAATATATATATATATAATGATATATGTTATATATCATGTATAATATATGATGATAATATATATATATATATATATCATATATGTATATATATCATGTATAAAATTGTATATGATATATATATATATTATATATATATATATATATATATATGTATATGATATAAAATTTTGTGTATATGTATATATGATATACCTTTAAGGGCATTTATCTGGCCCCTTAAAGAGGGTGGGGAAAAAACCCTAGATATGAAAAGACACTTTTATTCAAATATAATGGGCGGCAGCATCACAGTAAAAGGCTATCTTGTCTTTATCTAATCCATTGGTATTAATCGTAAGGACGGGCCCAGGTATCTTAAGCCCCTTCCACTCACGATCAATGTCTTTGCGTAGATTTCGAAAACGAGACACCGACTTCTGGCAGGTTCTCCCACCAGGTGTGGTCTCGAAGAGGGAAAAGTAAGGCACAGGGGCGTCTCTCATCCTTCCTCCCTCATACTGGAATTTAACGTACGGCAGGTGAATGCTTTAAGGATTTGACAGCGTTTGGTAATCAAATGGTGGGACCATGATGATTCTGGTCTGTCTCAGCGAGTGAAACAAGATAGGTGGTGCTCCACTTTTTATACTTACTCAGCCAATAAAATAATCCGCGTTTTGGTCAGGTCAACCCACGTCACACAAGTAATACCTAAAAAAAGGTCAGTCCTCATCCCGTAAAATATTGCCGAACCAGGTCAATCCACGTGACCCTTATTGACCATTATGTGGCACCTTATCCTTAAGTTATAATTATTATAAGAAATTCGTTGTTATTCGCATTGCAACTATTGACATTATTGCCATCATTGGAATTGCAAAACTGAATATGTTAAAGTCACATCCGCGTCCTCAATATTTGGGGTGTTTCTGCAAAGTAGATATCTATTTCTATCAATACATATATATACATATAGATACATACATATGTATATACATATACATATAGGGTACATACATATGTATATATACATATACATATATCATACATATATTATATACATATATATATACAAAGAAAATTTCTATTATACAAATATATAAAATAATACAAATTATACATATATATGCAAATATAACAATATATACAAATATACAGATATACAGATATACAGATATACAGTATATACATATGTATACCAAATATATACATATATATACAAATATATACATATATATGCAAATATATACATATATACAAAATACAACAGATATACAGATATACATATACATATATACATACACTTATATACATTATACATTATACATATATACATATATACATATATACATATAAATATATACATATTACATTTACATACATAAACATATATACATATATACATATATACATATATACATATATACATATAGTATATGTCGTATTGTTCGTATATGTCCAATTGTGTGTGCATGTATATATACATATATATGTATATATACATGCACAGAGGTCCCCCCTTCCCGGGGACCTCTCTCGGGATTGTTTGGAGACAGAAGCCTCCATGGGCCTGCACCTCCGGCGAGGGAAACGACTGACAGATTGCGATCTGCTTCTCTCACGAGAAGCCGATCGCGAGCCAGACGAAGTCTCACAGGAGTAGCCCGGACGGGAAGGTGCGCTCCGGACTGTGATTCAGTATCATCCTCCTTATGATGTTTAGACTGGGGTTTATGCAGTCATTTGATCAACCAATTTGGTCAAATGAATAAACTTTAAATTAATTCTTAACCGTTTGTTTTAAATTCAGCAAATTTCCTTACCTGGCTGCAAGCTGTTGACGACATTACTTGCACTAGGGGTGATGTTAGTTACGCTTCAGCATAGGAAGTATCGGGTTTGGTGTCAAACTTCCACTTTCCTCTTAGCTTCAGTATAAAAACTTCATGCTTTCCATATAGCCAATGTCTCAGTCTCCTTCTTCAGGATGCTGCATTCAGCAGATCCTGACTGATGGGGACCTCCACAGTTAGCACATTTGGAAATCTGGCAGTACATGTGATGGTGTCATGGGGTTCAGCACATTTCGGCAAACAAATTTACTCGAGTCTTTATCAAAAACATCTTAATGAGGTGTGTCCGAATTTTGGCATCATTACAATGGGATTGGCTTTTGGACATAAGGGGGCTTACTGCACACGTTCATAACCGACGTTGACATACTCTGGGGTTTTGTTTTAAAGGGAAAGGTCAAAAAACACAGTCCAGTTTTCGTTCGCATATTCCCGTCCTTCTTGGTCATACAATGAAAAGTCCACTGCGTCTTGGTCCTTTATGCTCTCAAGAATTTCACTTTCTTCCATCGTCCTCAAATCCCTGGAAAGGATTACTCCCTTCAGGTATTTGGGCCAATGGGAATAGTTACTTTTAAATCGAAGATCATGAATTTGCGTCAGCTTAAGTAAATCCTTAATCTGGGAGTTGTATTGTACTTTAACAAGGAGGCTTCCATCTCGCAATTTTTTTACAAAATCAAAATCGCCGTCCACTTGACCATCAAGGACCTTTTTGATGATAAAGGAGTTCAACGTTCAAAAGCGACTTTATTTTCATTCACGCATTTTACATTCGCGAACCTTGCATTCTCGGTGGGGATTTTGAAAAATGGTCTTCTAGGTGTGTCATTTGTAAGGGTTCCATTGACAGTGTCGAATTTGCTTAGGACGGTCATGAGTCGCCCTCCTCCTTGAGGAGGAGAAGGGGTAGCCGGGGTATCATCATCCTGGGTATCGGACCCGGTCCGACCCCTTGTCTCAAAATTTTGTCCTGAAGGGATCAAAAGGGTTTTTAACTTTTGGTATTTAACCTAAAAGCAAATAGCTAAGGGGAGTAAATCAGTTTATTCGTCCTCTACCCCCCAGGGAAGCCTGGTTGCGTTCTCCAGTACCACAGCGAGGGATTGAGTTATGTTGGGGACACTTCCTACCGCCGAAATTGCCTAGGCGAAGGACGGTAAGTAGATGCCCACCCCCCAAGCGAATACGGGAGTTCACGAGGAACTCCGGTAGGCTCAGGAAAGTCACATTAAGAGGAAATATTAGACAAAGAAAAAGTTTCGCCCAAAGGACGCCCCGACTATGGGGCCCCCCTACCCAGGGGTCGAAGCCCAAAAGGGCTACCTGGTATAGAAGAGAGCTGCGGGTCTGAGGTGGGGTGCTGACTACGCCTACTGTAGCCTCGTGTCACCGCAAAACAAAAACACTGAAGGTGCTGGCAAAGCACAATAAATGATCTGTAATTTACAGGATTTTACTTTACTTGAGTTTCTCTAGTAACTCAGAAACAACAATGCCCAGCGAGACGAGAGGCTCCGGGCTCCAGGGTAGCTCTTGTGGCACAAGACTTTTATTTGTTGCTTCTGCGTTTTTACAAGGTGTTCGCTCATCAAAAATTCGACCACGAGTGAGTGTATTTTTGCGGGCTTACTTGCCCTCTTATATAGGTTACTTGGCGGTTCTGCAGGGCAACGTCTTGAGAGATGGCGCGAAAGAAGTCAATACCGCTTGTTCTTCAACTAGGTCGTTTAGGGGTCAAGACGTTCGTTATCCAATTGAAGATTTCGCGACGATAATATCAGAATTTGCAGACGGATCGGCGGAATTTGTAGCAACATATAAAACATATATACATATTTATACATACATATACATATAATATATACATGTATACATATATATACATATACACATATAACATATATATACATATACACATATATACATATATATACATATATACATATATATACATTTACAAATTTACTATATACCCCCAAATAAAATTAAAAACACATATAACATATATACACCAATACATAATACATAAAACCCCCTTCAAAAATAAAAATACAATAATACATATAAAACATATAATATATAACAATCACTATAAAAACATTATTGCAATAAAAAACATATTTTCACAAAAATTTATACATTACCAATATACATATATATACAAAATTACTATTAACATATACACTATACATAATACACATTTTATATATATAAAATATAACAAATAAAACAAAAATATATAAAAAATACACAATATCTATAACACACTATACATATACAATAACATTTACACATATAACATATTAACCTAAAATAATTTTTTTTTTTTTTTAATATCACATATATAAATATAACACTAACATTATTAAAAATTTTTAAATAATATACATATTAAATATTTATACCTTTTAAATTATTACACATTAAAATTTTATACAATACACAAAACTAAAAAACATTTTCTATATAAATATTACACATATCAAATACAATAAATTTTAATATACAATATAATATTTCAATAACATATAATACATTACACATATACAAAAATACATATATTCATATTTTTAAACATAACATATATAATATACCATTATCATAAACAAATATACATATATATTACAAATACAATAACCCTACATATAAAAAATTTATAAAAATATATAAAAAAATTTTAATATACACATAAAAAATTAAATATTCTTTTAAAATTAACCATTACACTATATAACAAAATAAATTACATAACAAAATATAAAAAATATATCAATACACATTATATAACCCAAAAAGGATTAATTTTTTAAAATATAAATATAATATAAATATAAATTTTTAATATATAAAATTATATATAAATTTTATATATCCCCAATTATTTAAAAATTTAAATAATATATAATTATTGTATATAATATAAATTAAATAAAAAAATTTACAATTATACTGTACACTAAACGAAATTATAAAAATATAAAAAAAATATAAATTTTCATATCGTTTGATTGGTTTAAAATGAGGAAAAAAAAATTTTTTTATTAATTTTTTAATGCTTTTTAATAGGTACGATTTGAATTGATTATTAGTAATGTTTTAAAAATTACCCAATTGATTATCTGTGCCAGGCCCCAAAACATGAAACCCGAAAAAATAAAAGAAAAAAAAATAAGGCCCTTGGTGGGGAATGGAGCCTACCATTTTAAACCCAAATGAGCAAAAAAAAACCTCTTTTGGGGGCCGCGGGGCCAAGGGGCTCCCCCAGACTGTGAGGATCTTTGGGGTATAAAATTGTTTTTAAAATTATATTTATATATTGCCAAAAATAGTGGGGTAAACCCGAAAAAATAAGAAAAATTATAAAATTTAAAGGCATTTGTAAGGAAGGGGATAAGTTATAAAATAAAATGAAAATAAATTTAATATCAGTGTAAGGGAAAAAGGAATCCTTAAAAGAAAATTATATATGTAATTAATAAAATTAATATTATATATAAATTATAATTGATGAGTATATGTGTATTGATATAGTATAGGGGTTAATAATATATGTATTATATTTTTTAATTTATTATATTTTTTTTGTTTATTTTTGGGTATTAATATATTTATATTTTAATTATGATAAATGTGAGTATAGGGGAATGTATTTTAAAATTTGTATATATTTTAAATTATATTTTAATTATAATAGCATGTATGTTATGGTATTGATATAAATGTATATAAAATATTTTATATATATTTTTATATATAAATTATATATATTATAATACATGTATTTTGTGTTGTGATATAGTTATGTATATTTTTAATTTTTTCTTGGGTTTTTTATGAATAGGTATTAACTTAATTATTTATTATAGCTTTAAATTTTTGTTTGAAATTATTATATTAATATAAAATATATAAATTTTATATATATATTATTTATATATATGCATGATTTTGTGTATTGATTTGTATAGTATTATAATTGTTATATGTATAAAAAATAATATTGAAATTATAATATGTTGTTTTATTATATAAAATAATAATTTTATATAAAATTATTATATAAATATATATATATATGTATGTTGTTTTGTAAAGTTGTTTTAAAATATTATATATTTTGATATTATTATAAAAATTTGTTTTTAAAATATATATATATATATATATATATATATATATATATATAATAATATTAGGGGTTTTTAAATACGTAATATATATATAATTAATAATCATTATAAAATATATATATATATTAATATATTATATATATATAATATTTAAAAAATTTTTGTATAATCTTTATTTTTTTTTTTTTTTTTTTTTTTTTATAATATATATATATAATATAAAATATATATAATTTATTTTTATATATTTAATATATAATATATATATTATTATATATATATATGATTTAAAAATTGTATATATTATATCATGTAAAAAAATTTTAAAATTTTAAAATTTTAATATTTTTAAAATTATATATATTATATATATAATTAAATATATGTTATGATTTGTATAATATATGTTAAATTATGTATATGATATATTATATATATTATAATATAGTATATATTATATTTGATATTTTTAATATATTTATAAATATGTTTTGATATAATATTTATATTATATATATAATAAATATATAATATATTTTAAAAATTAATGTTTTTTATCATGTATAAATATGTATAGATTTAAAATAATTTTATTAAATATATATATATTAATATATTATTAATATAGGGGTGTGTGTGGTGTGTGTGTGTGGGGGTGTGTGTGATATATGTATAATTATTATATATAAATAAAAATATTATATAATTATATAATATTATTTTAAATTAAAAATATTAATTTTATATATTATTGTATTGATTTTTCTATATTTTAATTATTTTAATTTATATTTAATATTATAATAATATATATATGTACTTTTTTAAAATTTTTATTATATATAATATATTTTTTTGTAAAAAATTTGTATATGTATATAGAAAACCCTTTAAGGGGCATCTTATCTGGCCCCCTTAAAAGAGGGGGGAAAAAAAACCCAAATTTTAAAAAAAGACACTTTTTAAAATTTACGGCAGACACAAAAGGCTTCTTGTCTTATCAAAATCCTTGGTTTAAACAGTAAGCGACCCAGGTATCTTAAGGGCCCCCCTTCCACTCAACAATGTTTTTGTCGTAGATTTCAAAAATGAACACCGATTTGGGGCAGGTTCTCCCCCCAGTTTTGGTCTCGAAGAGGTAAAAGAAAGGCCCAAGGGGCGTCTCTCACCCCTTTTCCCTCATAGGGAAATGAACTACGGAGGGAAATGTTTTAAGGATCGCGCTTTTGGTAACAACGGGTGGGAATGATATTCGGTCGTTCGGGAGTGAAAAGATAGGTGGTGCCCACTTTTTTTTTATCAACCAAAAAAATAATCCGCGTTAGGTCAGGGCAACCCCCGTCACACAATAAACCTAAAAAGGGCACCTCATCCCGTAACTATTGCCAAAACCCGGTCAATCCACGTACCCTTATTGACCAATTTTTGGCCCTTTTCCTTTTAAGTAAATTATTATAAGAAAATTTTGTTGTTATTCGCTTGCAACTATACAATTGCCACCATTGCTGGGTGCAAAATAAAAAATTAAAAATACAATAATACTTAAAAACAAATACAAAATAAAAAAAAAACAAAAAACAAAACCAATAAACAAAAAAAAAAACAAAACAACAAAATAAAAAAATAGATAACAAAAATTTTAACAAAATCAAAATTAACAAAACAAAATAACAAAACAAATAATTTAAAAAAAAAACAAAAAAATAACATATCAAAAAACTAAACAAATATATACAAAACAAAAAAACAAAACAAAAAAACATATTACAATAACATATATACAAAATAACATATAAAAATATAAATTATACAAAAATAAAAAGAAAAAAATAATTTTCAAATATACAAAATCCGAAAAGATAAGACAAATAATAATATAAAAAATTATAAAAATAAAAATACATATAACAAAATCACAATATACATATATTAAAAAATATAACATTATACAAAATAATTACTATAGACAAAAAACATATTATAACAAAAAAACATATATAACAATATATACAAAAATAAAATTTGTAGAAAAAATACAAAGAAATACAAATAATACAAAATATATACAAATATAAAATTATCAATATTACAATTATCATTATTTCAAAATTAACTATATTAAAATTTACAATTACAAATTACATAATATCTAAAAATAATTATATCTACAAAAATTTTCCCTATATTCAAATATATACATATATCAAAAATACATATATACAAATATATACTATAAATTTCAAATAAACATATATTTCAAAAAATTTTCATATATTCAAATATAAAAATTTAAAAATATCAAAATCCAATATATACTAATTACAAATAATATAAATATCTACAAAAATAATACAAATATTTACAATAATAAATATTACAAATATATCATAATTCAAAAATAACAATTCTAAAAATATATACAATAATCTTTTTCAAATAAAACATATATACAAATATATCATATATTAAAAATATACATATATACAAATTTTATTTTTCAAAATATATAAAAATATAATATATATAAAATATAAATATAAAACAAAATTAAAAATATAACAAATATATAAATATATACAAAAATACAAAATATACAAAAAATTACATTTTATAAAAAAATAAATAATATCAAAAAAAAAAATAAAAAAATAAAAAATACAATATATACAAATAAACATATTCAATATTACATTATAACAAATATATTTAAAAATATACAAATATAACATATATAACAAAATACATATTATACAAAATACTAATTACAAAAATACATTATATACAAATAAACAATATTTAAAAAAAATACATTATATATACAAAATAAACATAAAATTAAAATATAGAAAATTTACAATAAAATTACATATATTAACAAATATTAACTTTTCCAAATTAACAATAAAAATACAAAAATAAACATAATATACAAATATATACATATATATAAAATTATACAAAATATACAAATAATAATATATATACAAATAATACAAAAAAAACAAAAATAATATAATACAATATAAAATTATTTTTTTGTTCTATATGACAAATAAAAATATATATCAATTTTAACATATATACCAAAAATAACATAGAAAATACAAAAATAATTTATAAAATTTACATTTTATATCTAATTTTAAATATATATAAAAAAATATATCATAATAAAAAATATAAAAAACATATATACAATTACAAATATATAACAAAAACAATATCAATATAAAATACAATATTTCAATTAATATATACATTATACATAATACATAAAATAAAAATAGATATATGCATATTGAATTTAAACAAAAGTATATCATATATATAAATATACATTTTTATTATAAAATATATAAAATAATATATTAATATATAAAATAAAATATAACAATTTTTATTAAATATATAATATAAATATTAATAAAATACATATAACATATATAAAAAAAAATTTTTCAATATATACATATATTAATATATACATAATATAAAATATATACATATAAATATATAATTATATAAACATATTTTAAAATATACATTATAAATACTATTACAAAATATGTATAACTTAAATTTCATATAAAAACAATTTTTAAAAATTTAATTATACAAAATTTAATATATTTAAAACATAATATATAAATATAATTTTAATATATATTTAAAAAAAAATTAATATATTCATAATATACATATAAAATATAATAAATATATAATATAATATATAATATAAATTATACATAAATATATCTTAAATTTTTAAATATATATAATTTTTTTTACAAATATAATTTATCATATTACATATATATACTAATATACAAATTGTATAAAAAATATCAATACAATATATACAAATTTTAAATTAAAATAATATATAAAATATAAAATAATATCATAAAAAACAATATACAAAAATAAATCATATATTTAAAAAATATATAAATATTCATATATTACAATAATCATTTTATACAAAAATAATAAAATTATCCCTATTATAAACATAATATAATATTATATAATAAATATTTAAAATTTTATAAAATATATAAAATATAAAAATTAAATTAAAATTCCCAAATTTTTTTTAAAAAATAATCTTAAATTTTATAAAAAATAAAAAAAAAAATATATAAATATATAATATAAAAATCTATAAAATTTTCAAAAATATATATATAAAATATATATATAAAAATTACTTAACAAAACTAAAATAAAAAATATAAATAAATATAAAAAATTATATAATAAAAATACATATTTTAAAAAACCAAAAATTTCAAAAAATACATATTTAAAAAATTTTACAAAATATATAAAATACATAAATAAAAACCAAATATATACATATATTAACAAAAATATAAAAAAACAAAAAAAATATTACAAATACTACAAAATATTAAAAAATTATCATAATTATAAAAAAATATAATTATATACAAAAAATTTCATTATTAAAAATATACAAAATATAATATTTTACATATTTAAATATATACATATTAAAAAAAATAATATAAAACAAAAATAAATATAAACAAAAATATCAATAATTTTACATATTAAAAATTTTCAAAATTACATTATATACAAATTAAAATATATAATAAAATAAATATATACAAAAAATATACATAATCATTATACTATATAAAATATATAAATATATACAAAATAACTTATTTCTAATCAATATACAATATTTCATATATATACAAATATTTACATATAATACAAAATATAATATATATCAAATATAAACATATAAACAAAAATACTACAAAATTATTAAATACAAAACTTACTAAAAAATATATACATTTATTATACAAATAATAACATATAATACAAAAAATCTATATAACAAATACATAAAATTAAAAATTTTACAAAAATAACAATATATCAAAAAAATCATAATATCAAATAAATAATTTTATAAACAAATATATCATTATATACAAAATATACTTATATAAAATTAAAAACATAATAACAAATAATTCATATATACAATAAAATATATATAAAATATATCATATATAACAAATATTAAAAATTTTTATAAAATTTTTAATATATATAAAATATATACTATATCAAAAATAAATATTATACAAATAAGAATAATATAAAATATATAATAATAATACAAAATATATTACATATATATCAAAAATATACATATATACATATATAAAATATTAAAAACTTACCCTATTTAAAAGTTTTCAAATATACTATAAAAGATAAAAATCAAAATATATACAAAATAAAAAAATTTAAACATATATATACAAATTATAAATTTACATATATGGAAAAATACAAAAATAATCATATATATACAAAAAATCATATATATAAAATTATAATATAATTTTAAATAATCATAATAAAAAATTTTTAATATAATAAAATAATAAAAATAAACTATATCATATTAAAAAAATTATAAATATATAAAATAATTATACTTTTTAAATAAAATTATATATATATATAAAAATAACATTATATATACAAATTATCTTTTTAAAAACAAAAAAGAAAAAGTATAAAGGATTTAAAATTATTTTTTTTAAAAAAGAATAAAAATATAATAATAATAATATAGCTTTAAAATTTAAATATAGATTAAAATAATTATTATTATAAATTTTCCTTTAATAATTATTATTTTAAATTTTCAAAAAATTCAATATCTATTACTTTAAAAAAAAATAAAATCAAAAACAATATCTAAAAGAAGCAAAATTTTCCAAACCCCCAATTTTGGGAGTAATTTACTAAACTTTAAAAAAATAAAGGGGAATTAAAAAAAAAACAATTCGATTTTTTTTCCTTGCCCCCCCCCCCCCCCCCCAAAAAAAAAAAAAAAAAAAAAAAAAAAAAAAAAAAAAAAAAAAAAAAAAAAAAAAAAAAAAAAAAAAAAAAAAAAAAAAAAAAAAAAAAAAAAAAAAAAAAAAAAAAAATTTTTCCCGGGGGAAAAAATTTTTTTTTTTTCCCCTTTTTTTCCCCCTTTCCCCACCTTTTTTTTTTTTTAAAAAAAAAAAAAAAAAAAAAAAAAAAATCCCCCCCCCAAAAAAAAAAAAAAAAACAGTTTTTGGTTTTTTTTTCCCCCAAAAAAAAAAAAAAAAAAAAAAAAAAAAAAAAAAAAAAAAAAAAAAAAAAAAAAAAAAAAAAAAAAAAAAAAAAAGCCCCCCGAAAAAAAATTTTTTCCCCCCCCCCAAAAAAAAATTTTTTTAAAGCCCGGGGGAAAAAAAATGGGGGTTACCCTATAACATATATACATATATACATATATACATATATACATATATACATATATACATATATACATATATACATATATACATATATACATATATACATATATACATATATACATATATACATATATACATATATACATATATACGTATATACATATATACATATATACATACATACATATATACATATATACGTATATACATATATACATATATACATATATACATATATGTATATACATGTATATGTATGTATTGTATATGTACGTTGGTACATCTGTATATGTTCAATTGTGTGTATGTACATATACATATATATACATACATATACATATATATGGGGACGCGGTGGCCGAATGGTTAGAGCGTCGGACTCAAGACTGTCACGACGGTAATCTGAGTTCGAGGGTTCGAGTCACCGGCCGGCGCGTTGTTTCCCTAGGACAAGGAACTTCACCTCGATTGCCTGCCTAGCCACTGGGTGGCCAAGCCAGCCCAAGTCAGTGCTGGGTAAATAGAGATGGTGACTCGATAAAAACACCGGGCGGAAGGCAATGGCAAACCACCGCTCTAAAATGCCAAGAAAAATCATGGAAGCCCATGATCGCCAAGGCCGCGGTGGCCGGATGGTTAGAGCGTCGGACTCAAGACTGCCACGACGGCAATCTGAGTTCGAAAGTTCGACTCACCGGCCGGCGCGTTGTTCCCTTGGGCAGGGAACTTCACCTCGATTGCCTACCTAGCCACTGGGTGGCCAAAAACCAGCCCAAAGTCAGTGCTGGTCCCAAGCCCGGATAAAATAGAGAGAATGATTACCTAAAAAAAAAAAAAGGTAACACCGGCACTCTCCGTGGAAAGGAACTGGGGACCCTACCACGTACTCACTCCAAGAGCATTACAACATGAAAACATACATACATATATATATTTTTTTTTTAATCAGCCACTAAGGGTCCGTTCTTGGACGTAGGCCTTCCCTAACTGTCTCCATTCTGCTCGGTTTCATGTTTGGGGAGTTTGGGCCCTACCCCACCGCGCTGGCCCAGTGCGAGTTGGCGGGGTTTATACTGATAAACATATTTGTATATCATTAGACAAAGTGACAGGTGAGGCCAACAGCTGGCCTTGGCTGTCCAGGAGCGCCGTATCTAGGTTCGATTACCTAGATTATTAAATCAGCGAGCATTCGCTGTAAATATATGTAAATATATATACATATACACATATATACATATCTGATATATGTATATGTATATATAATATAGGTATATATATATATATATATATATATATATATATATATATGCATGTATGTATATGTGTATCTGATATATGTATATGTGTATATGATATATGTATATGTATATATAATAAGTATTACAATTAAGTATTATGCTGTGACCACGGCGGCTCAAACATGAACCTACCGTAAAAAAGAAGAAGAAAAAAATATATAGGTCTTGGTGGCGGCATCGGCATCGTCTCTGACTTGCACGTTGCAGGACCCAGGATCGAGACAAGAGGAAACCTTCTTTTTGAGGGCCGCGGTGGCCGAATGGTTAGAGCGTCGGACTCCAGACTGTCACGACGGCAATCTGAGTTCGAGGGTTCGAGTCACCGGCCGGCGCGTTGTTTCCCTTGGGCAAGGAACTTCACCTCGATTGCCTACCTAGCTACTGGGTGGCCAAGCCAGCCCAAGTCAGTGCTGGTCCAAAGCCCGAATAAAATAGAGAGAATGATTACCTAAAAAGGTACCACCGGCACTCTCCGTGGAAAGGAACTGGGGACCCTACCACGTACTCACTCCAGGAGCATCACAACATGAAAACTACAATTAAGTATCATGCTGTGGACCACGGCGGCTCAGACAAGAACCTACCGTTAAAAGAAGAAGATATATAATATATGTTTATATATATATATATATATATATATATATATATATATATATATGCATGTATGTATATGTGTATCTGATATATGTATATGTATATATAATATATGTATATATATATATGCATGTATGTATATGTGTATCTGATATATGTATATGTATATATAATATATGTATATATATATATATTATTTATATATATATATGCATGTATGTATATCCATGTATGTATATGGTATAGAATATATAGAATAGATAATATAGATATATATTATATATATATATGATTATAATCTATATAATATGCATGTAGTATATGTGTATGGGATATTAGTATATGATATATAAGATTGATAGACATATGTATATACCATATATAATATAATGGTATTATATAGCATGTCTGTTTGTGTATATGATACTAGATATATATATATAATTGATATACAATGTATAGGCCTATATAATATATGTATATATATGCATGTATGTGTGTGTCTGTGATATTCGTACGATATGTTAATATGTATATGTATATATATAGGATATATGTATATATAAATATGTATATATATATATATATATGTATTGATTATGTATAAATATGATATGATATATCTAATAATCATATATTATATATATTAATATGATACGATATATGTATTATATCATGTATAAATATGTATATGATATATAATAATATATATTATATATACATATATAATAATATAATGTGTGTTGTGGTGTGTGTGTGTCGTGTGTGTATGCTATATGTATATTTATATAGATGTATATGATTTATATCTATAATATAGATATAATATATATAATTATATATATAAAATATATATATATATGTTAATGTATATGATATTATGGATATATAATCATGTATAAATACTGTATGGTATATATATATATATATATTTATATAAATATATATATGAATATGTATATTAATCATGTATAAATTGTATAGATATATATATATATAATATATATATATAATATCTATATATATGTTATGAACTATATGTCTATATATCTGTTATAAATATGTATATGATATATATATAGTCATATCATGTAAAATATGTATATGAATATAATATCTATATATATTATAGTAATCATATACCTATAGCATATATATTATATATAGCTATATATAATATATATATATATATGTGTGGTGTGTGTGTGTGGGTGTGTGTGGGGTGTGTGTGTTGTGATTTAGGTATATATATATATATTAGACTATAATAATACATAAATATATATATATATGAGTTATATATATATATATATAATATATATATATATATATGTATATGATATATAATATATGTATAGTATATGATAACCTGTTAAGGGGCGCATCTTATCTGGCCCTTAAGAGGGTGAGGAAAAACCCTCTAGTATGAAAAGAACACTTGTAGTTAAAATATACATGACGGCCAGCATCACAGTAAAAGCTATCTGTCTTCCTCATAACATCCATTGGTTTTAATCAGTAAGAAAAAAATGGACGACCTCAGGGTATCTTAAGGCCCCTTCCACTCAGATCAATGTGTATGTGTAGATTCGAAGATAGAGGACACAGACTTCGGAGTCGGTAACATGGAAAACTAAATTAAGTATCATGCTGTGGACCACGGCGGCTCAGACATGTGAACTACCGTTAAAAGAAGATACTATATATACATATATATCCAATATATACATATATATACATACACTATCGATTATATACATATAGAGACAGATAGATACAATATAGACATCTATATGCAGAATGGATACATAGATACATATAGATACATATATAGAGACAGATAATACATTACCTATACATATATAGCATATAGCATAGTTCTTATACATAAATATGCCTACAATACATATTATAGGCAGATATACACGATATCTACATATATATACATAATATAACATATATATAATATAATTACACTATATAGTACAGATATATATACAGCATAACATATATATACAATATATACATATATGAACACATGATACACATATATACATACATATGTACACATATACATACATATATATACCCATATACACCTATATACATACCATATAAATATACATACATATATATATTTTTTTTTTTTAATCAGCCACTAAGGAGTCGTTTTGACGTAGGCTTCCCTAACTGTCTCCATTCTGCTCGGGGGTTCTCATGTTTGGGGGAGTGGGGCTCCTACCCCACCGACGCTGGCCCCAGTTCGAGTTGGGCGGGGTTTTTATACTGCATAAACATATCTTGTATATCATTAGACAAAAGTGACAGGTGAGGACAACAGCTGGCTTGGCGTCCAGGAGCCCGTATCTAGTCGATTTACCTAGAATTATTTCAAATCAGCGAGCATTCGCGCGCCGGTCGCCGCGCACTCGCTACATATTCGCGCATATGAGCACGCAGCTGAGCTGTGCTCACACACTACTGAATTTATATATATATATTATATAATATATATTCTATATATATATATATCTATATATATATATATATATAGTATACATATATATACAGAGATATGAGTTAAATAAACATATATATACATAGTATATGACAGATATATCATATAACATATATACAAATATATAGATATACAAATATAGAATATAATGCTATATATTATACATATGAGACATATAATAGTCAAAATTGTATATAAAGCAATACAAATATATACATATTAGGGATATATTACAAAGATACTGATGTAGACACATTATAGACAGAGAGACAGATAATATACATAAGATACAGATAGATGTATATATACATATTATATATGCATATATAGATTCTATATATACTAATTTAGATATAAGTATATATAATTATATATACATATTTAATATACAATATATATTCTATCTGAGACAATGGTATATATATACATATATATACATAATGAGATACACACAATATGTAGATATACATATATAGTAAAAGAGACACCCATATATATTACATAGACACATTATATATACATATTCTACACATATATATACAAATATATGATATATATAGAAATATTTACTATATAACATATGGAAGAAAAAACCCACAATACAAAAACTAGATTTATTGAAAAATGATACTACAGTTTCGAAAATCCACCTGGATTCCTATTTCAGGTCTGAAGATGGAATCAGGTGATTTCGAAACTTGTAGTCTCATTTTTCCAATAAATCTAGTTTTTGTATTGTGGTGGTTATTTCCATTTGTATAGCACGGAAGAGTGTTTTTGCTATTCATTAGATACATATATATAATATATCATGTATATAACATTAGTAATATACATGTATATATAGATACATTATCTACTTATATGTACCTATATATACATATATATACATAGATAAACATCATATACATAGATACACATGTATATACATAGAGGTACACAATTTATATACATATATACATTTAATTATACTAAGATACATATAGTATAACAGATATACAAATGGAGTTGACACATCAGAGACATATTATCTACATAATGATAGACATATAACCACCCAGTTAGAGAACATAGAGCTATCGAGAGCTAATATCTACAATAGAGAAACACATGTAATACACCAGGTATATACATATAGCTACATAGATATACATATAGACACATGATAGACAGTATATACACATTTATGGGACAGAGATTATATAATATCTACATATATACAGATATATTACTATAGTATACATATACTAGACATATATATATAATATATAGACATATTACATATATATACATATATACACAGTTATATGCGATATACTACATAACAAACATATATATCATATATAACATATAGACATATATATATTAATATATACATATATATACATACAACACTGATCACATATATATATAATGAGATGCATATATACAGATATTACACAGTTTTATAGAAAAGAGAAAGAAATAGAGACAGAGAGATTACATAGATAACCGAGAGACATAGAGAGACACTGATGAGACAGGATAGATTACATATATTACAGATGAGATAACAGGAGACATAGATAGACAGATATAAGAGAGAGACAGAGAACATATGAGACATTAGAGACAGAGAGAGACAGAGAGACACAGATAGACATATTATGACATGGTATACATTGAGACATATATACAGAGATGAGACATAGATACAGAGAGTAAACATATAGACAGAGAGAGACATAGATACAGTAGATAAAGAGATATACAGATATACACATATAATACACGAGAGACCAGAAATACAGAGTGAGACAGATAGAGACAGATGATACAGATATAGGCATGAGATCAGAGGATACACACATCTAAACATATATACATGATATACAATATTTAACATATATAATATATATACATATATACATATGAGACAGATAGATACCCATAAAATGACATATATAAACATATATGCATACATATAAAAATACATATATATACATTATATACAGATAATACAGATATACATGTATAGACATATTTACTAGATATACATATACGACATCAGACCATAAGATACAGATACAAGATATTATACATATATACAAGATGACATAGATATAATATAATACAAAATATATATACTACTATACATATAATATAACAGATAGACAGATACTGACACATAGATACAAGAGAGACAGAGGAGTGACAGATAGAGAAAACCTAGAGACCGATATATACAGATATACAGAGAAGACAGAGAGACAGAGATATACATAGAGACAGGATATTACAGGTATAGACAGATAAGACATATATACATTATATAGACCATATGACGAACAGATATATACCAGTAGATACAGATAGAGACATATATGACATATATACATAGAGATACATAGAGGACATTATATAAATATAACAATGATAGTACAGATAAACATATATATAGACAGAGAGACATATATACATTCTATAGTACATAGATATGAATATATACATAGATACAGATATACATAGATATAAATATATACACATATATACCAATATATACAGTATATAGACATATATACCTATATATAATATATATACATATATACAGCTATATACATATCTTACATATATACATAAATACATATATATACATATATACATATATATACATATATATCATATATACATATATATACATATATACATATTTTACATATATACATAGCACACATATTTAATATATATACGCAGCTGGATACACATATACATAGTATACATATTTACATATTATACATAGATTTCACATTTAACATATATACATATATACATTTATACACCATATATATGATGCATATATATATATATACATATTATATTATATATTATATGGCTATGTATATATATGTGCATATTGTATATATGTTCTTATATGTAATATATGTATATATATGTATATATATGTATACAGATGTACTATAATGTTAATATGGTGTGATATATCGTATGACTTAGATATGTATTATATGGTATATGTCTATTTCTGTATATGAATGGATAGTAAAGTGTTATATGTATATATGTATTATATTTATATATGTATATCCATTGTATATGAATGTATATGTATATGTGTATATTATATGGTACATATCATAGGGATATGTCAATGTATATATGTATACATATGATATATTTATCTATTGTATATAGTACATATGTATCATATTGTATATATGCTATAAGGTAACATAGTATATATGTATATACGTTATATATGTATTATATGTATATATATAGTATATATAATAAATGTATATTTACAACATGTATATGATCAATATATGTATATATAGTAAAGATATAATACGTATAATGATATATGTATATTTATTTTATTATGTATGTTTATATATGTATATATATATATTTATATCTGTTATAGTAATTATATGTATATATATGTATATATTTATAATATATAGTACTATATTAGGTATATATATATCATGTATTATATAGTATGTATAAATATGTATAGTATGGTATATGCTATATTTATGCATATATATATGTATATATGCATATATTGTAGATTTGTATATATGTATATAGTATATTGAATATATGTAGCATATGTATATATGTATATATGTATATAGGTTTTATATGTTATATGTATATAATGTATATATGTACATATGCAACATATGTACATATGTATATAATGTATATAAGTATTTATATGCAATATAAGTATGTCTTGGAAGTAGTAAAAAAAAAACTTTTTAGCTAAATGGCATAACGAAAAAAACTATTGTTTGCCAGATTCAGAGTTTATTTATTATATAAAATATATATATTTATATATGCAATGGATGTTGATATGCATATATGGAAATATGTATATTATGTCAGTATAGATGTAAATGTGTTATGTATGTATGTAGCATCATAATTATATGTATGTATGTATATAGATGTATATATTGTTATATAGGATAATCTATATGTATATATGGATATATGTTATATAATGTAGAATGTATTATGTTAATGTATATATGTATATATGTATATATATGCATATATAGGGAATTATATATGCCATATATATGAATATATATGAAGTATATATGATATATGTATAATAAAAATGTTCTATAATAAATGTCTATATAGTATAAGTATATATATGTATGTATATAACCTGAGGAAACATTTGAAAGACAATGACTTCATTGGATAAAATAATCAACTCCCAGAGCATTGGCTCCTTACGCTGAATATATACGTACTACCAAAAGTTCAAAAACACGATGTACCGATTAGACCATCTTATCAGTTATAAAAACATTTAACTACAACCTAGCCAAATTCTTAGTCCCATTCCTCAAACCTATTAATACCAATGAAACACTGTCCAAAACTCTATGAACTGCTAAGCATATGTCTTCAATAGCTTGAAAACCCTGTTATCATGGGCCAGTTTTGGGACTATCAGTCCTTATCTACTAACATTTACCCTTGGAAGAACGAAACAATGATATTTGTGACATAAACAGTTTATTTAAGAATACCGTACCAATGTTGTAGAATTTCATCCCAAAAAAAAATTTACGAAACTGTGGAAAGTTTCAGTGGAAGTTCAGTTTTTACGTTTAACAAACTACTTTGTGACCCTAAACTGAGGACGTAGCAATGAGAAGCCCGCTAGGCCCATTTCTCGCAAATGCTTTATGTTATCACGCGGAAGTAATAATGGATAGCGGACTGCCATTGTAATAAAAGATGATGTGATGACATATTTTATGCTGTTCAGTGAGGTTTTCACAGTAAACATGCTTTTAGATATGTAAACTTAAACATGGCAACACGCATACTTATCAAGTCGATATTATGCTTGATACCTGATAATAATACTTTAAAACCTCTTGTGTATTAGAAAACCTGACTTTCATGTCTGGTTTAAAATTTTCCTTATTACATACAATGTTAAAGTATGAAGTCAGAACATTGTTCACAGCTGTTTCCAAATCGTTAGACTGGCATTCTATAACGATAAATTCAGTTCTAGAAACCTTTTTTAACAGATCCTGTTGGCTGTATTCAAAAAACAGTATGAGAATATTTTTAAGTAAGAGTGTTCGCACAAAACCAATGAAATTACAATGTTTCCTCGGATATCCGATACCTTAAGCTACCGTACTGATGGTCACACACAAATTTTTGTCTTACAGAAATGAACTACAGAAACTGCTCAATCCACCCATTCCACATATCAGCTATCAGAGTGACCGCCATTCCAGAAAACTATTCGTTTTTTCCGAAACCAAGTCTCTGTTCTAAACATCTATGCTCAAACGCAGTCTACTCATAAAAAGGGTTCTAGGTGCACTGCTAGAAAAAAAAATAAATTAAAAAAAATAGGTTCACCAAGAATCTAATGATGGAGATATTTGTGGCATCATCACAGGGGTCTCTTATCGGTCATTATACGTCCACTATCCTCTCCAAATTACGCATTAAGCCGAGATACTCTCCTTAAAACACTCATATAAGAAAATTAGATGAATTAACAATAATGAGGCAAAGCAAATGCATGAAAATGACCTAAGAATCTTTAGAGTCACTACTGATTAAAGAAATAAAAACCAAAACATAAAAACAATGAAAGCTATTCTAGTAGTACCACACTTACAACGGCCACCAGGCATTAAATCCGTAAACTGTAGTCACGCCAAAATGACACAATCACATACCCCACATTCCACATATGGAGAATAATCGTAACCAAAACTTCTATTTTGTTTCAGTGTAGTATTTCTCGACTTTTCCTTTTATAATTTGTGTTGCTGGTGTTCATTCGCTGTATATTCAGTACTTATGTACTTAGTTTTTTTGCAAATGTTGTCTCTCATATAAATGCAGTTTCCCAATGATGGACACACTTATTGATGTGTGAAAGCTCAATACCTGAAAATGCGCATGATGCGGTTTCCTGCTGTCTGGTCCTCCTATTTATAATAGGAATCCGTTTCCCCCGTGGAACATCTATTGTGAATATGTTCACAAAAAAAATGATAGAGCAAAAAGGTTTTGAAACATTTTTTTATTCAAACATACCATAAAACAATACAAAGGAGGTTAGCGGCTAGCTCCTGCCCAACAGTTGCCCAGAGCTCCGACGTCAGGAAACTTCCTTGTGTCCGACCTTCTCCACTGGAAACTCGACAGCCCGATTTTGTGATATGAGACTCCGAGGTCGGGCTGGTTGGGGGACGACAGGTCTCCCTTGACCAGGTGTGGTTTCGAAGAAGGTTAAAAGTAAGGCACCGGGGGCCCGCCCTCTCATTCTTCCTCTCTCATACTGGAATGAACGTACGGCAGGTGAATGCTTTAAGGATCGAGAACGTTTGGTTATCAGTTGGCGGGACATGATGAATCTGCTCTGGCTGAGTGAATGAGGAAGAAAGCTGGTCCCCCACTTTTATAGACGCATTTCGCCTATCAGTCTATCCGCGTTAGGTCAGGTCAATCCGCATCAAACAATTAATTCCCAATCAGGCCACTCCACACCATGTGGCCATTGCCAAAATTCAGGTTAGCCCCACTCCACCTCTTTCTTTTCTTTATTTACGCACTAAACGTGATGTTAACAATAATGATGATGGTGATAATAATAATACTAAAAATAAATAACGATAATGAGAACAACAATTAACATTAACGATATTAGTAATAGTAAAAGATAAAAAATAATGATAACGTAATAATAGTAAATCATAATAAATAAGCAATACCCATATCCAGACCCGACTGATAAAAAGAGAGAAACCCAAAATGCGTCCTTCGGTCTGCGAATCAAATAACTTGTCCAAACTCGCCCTTTGGCCGCCCCGGGGTACGGAGACCCCATCTTTGAGGGGAAACGGAAATTAGATACAGCGTTTATGTAATCTTGATATTTGTGTGTGTGAAAACATATTTGGGATATGTTGTACACAGACATTTTCCTCCACACAAAATTAAATACACCCACACACGCATATATACAGGGATACGTATATATATTTTATAAAATATATATTATATATATATATATATATATATATATTATATATATAATATATGTATATATATATATGTATGTATATATGTGTGTGTGGTGTGTATGTATATATATGCGTATTTTTTAACGTAGGTTCATGTTTGAGCCGCCGTTTGTCCCCAGCATGATACTTTAAATTTTAGTTTTCATGTTGTGATGCTCTTGGAGTGAGCGTGGCGGGGTCCCCAGTTCCAGACACACAGACACACACACATAATATGCATAGTGTGTGTGTGAGTCTGTGTGTGTGTGTAAGTCTGTTGTGTGTATATATATATATATGTGTGTTGTACATACTTACACACATTAAATTATAAAATATTATATATATATATATATATAATATATATATATTATATATATTTGTGTACAGTATTTTCGTTTATGTCAGTATATGTAATAGTGGGGAACTGCTTTTAAAACGGGATCCTGAAAGCCACTGACAGAACCTCACTTTTCACCAGCGTAATGAGGTTAACTTACAAAACCTGCTTGTCAAATTTTTTTACCATGGAGAAAAAAAATGAATCTGAGAAAAAAAATGTCGAATAAGATGGAAGAAAATAACCGGGAATGTGACAAATAAACACCAAGTAATAAGTTATATATAAATCATCTTTTGCTTGTTAGTTTTGTTTTCAAACATTCTTCTATCGGAAAAACTCATGCAAGATTACATAAATATCTAACTATTTTAAGCATATATTAAAACAAGGGTAGTTTTATTTTTTACAGAACCTAAATCTATGAACTCCCTTGCCTTCTGTGCAATCTTGTTCATATCATTTTTCATTGCCTTATTAGTGTAATCTATATACGATTTCCTTACATTTTTCTATACCATTACTTCTACTCCTTCCATCCAATTTCCCCTAAAACAAAGGGACTAACCTGAGCATTTCCATGAGACGGTATCCGGAAGGGCCCTGACCTCTTCCCTCCTATCCTGAGGTCAGTTAACGAGCCCCACCCTGGCTAGCATGAGTCCCCACCACAGTCTTCGTCAGGCTTCATGCTAAATACACCGTCACGATAAACCTAACGGAGAGGGCGAGGCGTAGGTGTGATAAGGAAAATAACAATAGATAAATAAATCCATATTTTCTTCGATTTTTTGAAAGAGTATTTATTTTCACTTTAATATAATTTTACTAATTGTAGGTTGATGCTTGTTGATGTTTTGCCACATCATAAAAAAAATGCGTCGAGTTTACTATTTTGAGGCTCGTTGAAAGTGAGGCATTACTCTTACAGAAACCATGATGTGTATGAACCAAGCGAAATAAAGGTAAACATAAAATTGATCGTATGCATTAAATATGTTTTATCTTACACATGGAACTTTTTTGACATATTAATTCAAATAAATCTATACCGACTCGTATTTATCAGACTAGAAGCATCATCAATCTAAAAGTAAATAAAACAAAGATACAAGCTCTGCAATTTGTAAAAGGCGCCGAGTTGGCACCGGTGTACCTTGCTCCTCTCCCAAAGAACACTGTTTCCCTCAGCACAGCCATCAGCACTACATTACTATGTCCTGAGAACAGCATAAACGAGATCAGATTACTCCCAGAACAGCATAGAACGCCCTTAGTGCACTTGAAAAGGTCGATAGTTCTATAAGCGATCAATTATTTGAACTAGTCATTACATATATATGTGTGTGTGTTTATAAGACTGAAGAGTCAGAAATCGTTATAATTCTCATGATTCTACATGCACATACTAGGCCTACTAACCTAGCAATTCATGTAGCAGAGCCGTGTCTTCAGAAACGTTGGCTTTCACCCCATCAAGGAACTGCAGCCTCCTAAAAATTCATATTTATTGCAAGAACAAGAATGAGAAGGGGAAGGAAAGGAGGGAGAGGAATATCTAGAGAGAAACAGAAATAAAATGTACGTACTTGGTGCATGTGTATATAAGAATGTGTGTATTCCCTCTATTTTATTCCATAGCCTTTTTTTCTCTATTTTTTTAGCTCCCAGCTCCCCTTTTCCCAATCTTCTTCACTTCTCCCGCTTCCCGGCAAGCGATAGCCTCCTCTGAACTGCCCACCCAGCCTGTCCTGTTTTCCAATTCCATCTTCTAAAATACATAGTTCTTGTTGTACTGCCTCTCCGTGCAATGTTCTAGTTTCTCTCCGCGTACGTCCCGGGAACTTTCCAATTTATTTCTTATTCTATGCATTTGATGATTGTTTATTATTGTTACACGTTATTTAAATTAGATAGCCTACTATATCAATATCACTTTATAAAAAGCCTAATTAAAATAAAAAGGAAATATGTTAAATAATGAGGAAATCCGTAATAACCTTTTTGATAGTATCACATTCTTTTAAAAAAAGAACTGCCAAAAGACTGAACCCAATTCCGTCTGGTTTGTCAGTTAACCCGGCTGTGTGAACAAAAATGGTTTAATCAAAAGAAGACACTGCTTTGAAAATTTAAAAAAAATATAGTTTTTTTTTTAATAAGCACAAAACTCAAGAAAATAAATACACGGAAGGTGACAGTAATAACTTGCATCATTAAACGTTAACGGTTTGGAAGAAGCTCTTAGCGCTCTTTCACGAGCTCGTATCTCTTTGATACCCCAGCTGGCCACTTTGTTGTAAGGATTTCTACGGAGGCGATCGAAGCGTGAGGATTCTTAAGAGGAGGTAGGAGACGACGCTCAGGGACATGGAAAAGCCCACACGGTATCTCAACCTTAGACGGTACCACTATCCTAAAAGAAGGGTTGATGCTCCCTTGGAACCCTTTTTAGACACATTTTGAACCTTCTGGACACACCGTGGATCTTTGGACTACCTTAAAACCCGCTCTGGTAAACCTTGGAACCCTTAAAATACACCTTAAACCCTTTGTGCATACCTTGAGCCCCTTTTTAGATACACCTTGGACTCCTTGGATCCACCTTGGACTGTTTGGGCCATACATTAGAACCTCCCTGGAATCACACTGAACCCCTCAATCACACTCTGAATTTCCATGACCATACCTGGAAAACCCCTATAGCATTCCGAGACCCCCTCTTGTACCCATCTTGAACCCCTTAGACACACCCTATGTCCCCGTTACACACACTGAGGTCCCCCTTAGAAAACACCTTAGATCTCCTAGGACACATCTAGGCCTTTGACACCCCTTAGGTCGCCCTTTCCCCCTCTAGCTATGGTTCACGCTGGAGTTAAACTCGACCTGATGGACCTTCAAACTCAGGCTGCATTTCCCTTTGACCTCTATATTACGAGCACGAAAAAAACTCGTAACTTTAATAAGCTGAGTCTCCTTTGGCTGTTTTACATTAAATTTTAAAACTTCAGTTCCCTTTTCTTAGTTTATATCTGCCCCGTCATAGTTGTCTCGACTAAATCTACAGAGGGTTTTACAAAAGAAAATTTTAAAAATTGCTCTTAATGTAACCATCACCCCATACGCCACACATACACATACACATATACATATACATATACATATACATACACACACACAACACGCACACACACACCACACACAAAACACACACACACACACACACACACACAGACACACACAGACCCCACACACACACACACCACACACACATGTGTGTGGGGTGTGTTTGTGTGTGTGGCGTGTGTAACCCACTTCATATATGTGATTTACTGAAATATGTATGCCTATGTTATTCTATTTATCCCTTGTTATATTCAACATGCCTTGTTTTAATCTTCTGTATTGTCACATGTATATATTCCCCCACACACACATACATATAACTATGTCC
>NW_023652434.1:0-5268 GCF_015228065.2 Penaeus monodon
ATAATAATAATAAAATAAAATAAATTTAAAAAAAATATTAAAAAATAATAATAATAAATAAAAAATTAATAATAATTTAAAAAAATTTTTTTAAAAATATAATTAATTTAAAAAATAAATAAATAAAAAAATAAAAAAATAAAAATAATAAAAAAAAAAATGGGAAAAAATAAATAAAATAAAAATAATAATAAAAAAAATAATAAATAATAAAAAAAATATTTTTAAAAATTTTTTTTTTTTTTTATTTTTATAATATTAAATTTTTAATAATAAAAAAACAATGATGAAAATCAAAATAACAAAAAAAAACAAAATAGTAATTTAAAAAACACAAAATGGGGGCCAATTTAAAAGAAAATGACAGTAAGTGAAAAAAAAAATAAACCCCTCCCCTTGGCTAATTAAAAAGGTGGGGCCCCCCAGGGGGGAAGCGGGGGCCGGGGCCCCCCCCCCATGGGGCCCGGAGGACCGTGGGATCGAAACCACCCCTTTTGCAAATAAAAATTAATATATTTTTTTTTTTTTTTTTTTCCCTTAAAATACTAGGACAAAAAGGCCCCCATAAATTTTTAAAAAAAAAGTAAAAAAATTTAGCAAATAGTAATAAAATTTTAAAAAAAAATGAAAGGGGAAAAAAAATGAAAACTAAAATTAAAAAAAAAATTAAATTTTGGAAAAAAAATGTTTTAAAAAAAAAAAAACAACCAACAACAATTAATAAAATTTTTTATTAAAAAAATAATAAATTTTCAATAAATGATGATGAAAAATTTAATATGATAATGAAAAGGAAAAAAAAAAAATAAAAAGGTGGGAAAAGAAAAAAATTTAAAAGAATTTTAAAAACAACCCAAAAAAAAATTAAAAAATTTTTAAAAAAATTAAAACCCAAAAAATTTTTTTACGAATCATAATATTTATTTTTTTTGTAAAAAAACACTAATAATGACAAAAACAAAAAATAATGGTAAAATTTCAAAAGTAAAACCCCAAAGATAATAAAAAATAAAAAATAATTAAAAAAAAAAAAAAATAATGGAATAATAAAATCAAAATAATTAATGTTTTTTAATATAATAATCATAATTTTTAATTTAAAGGGGAATGTGTAGTGATTACCCCTTTTTTGTCATCCTCCAGGAGGTAAATACGGTATAGGGGAAAAATCGCCCTCTCACCTCCAACTTTCCCTTTTCCCCCAGACACGACCCAAAAAAAGAGAGAGGAGAAAAGAAGGAAGAGAGAGGGAAAGGGGGAGAAGGAAAGGGGAAGAAAGAAGGGGGGAAAAGAAGGAAGAAAGAGAGAGGGGGGGGGGGAAAGAGAAAAGAGAAAAGGGGAAAGAAGAAAAAATTAAAAGAGCAAAGGTGGGGGAACACTCCCCCCCTGGGGAACGTTTGGTGGCGTCCCAAAAATTTCTCTGGGGATTTTGGGAGGTTTTCCCAAGAACGGGGGGGTTTTTGGGAAAAAAACCCCCAAACCTTCCCCCCCCCCCCACCCCCCCGCCCCCAGTATAAAACCCCGGGCCCCCCCCGGCCCCCCGGGACACCCCCCCCCCAGGCCCCCCAAAAAACCATCTTTTTTCTCGCGGAAAAAGGGGGGGGGATGCCCCCCCCCCCCCGCAAAAACATTTTTCCGTGGCCCCCAATTTTTATTTTAACCGAATTAAAAATTACATTTTTTTTTTTGTCCCCCCCCCGCCCCCCAAGAAATTTAAAAAACACCAAGGGCCATTTTACTTTACATTTTTTTAAAAAAATTTATTAACCCCTATTCTAAAGAATTTTAAAGGTGGCCCAGTTTTTTTTTAAAAACTTAAAAGCCCCGGAATAATTTTTAAAATTTTTTTTTTTTTTTTTAAAAATTTTTTTCATATCAGAAAACCCTTTTTGGGTTTTTTTTTCTATACCCTTAAAAATTTCTATGGGTTTGTTTTCCCAATAAATTAATTTTTTTAAAAAAAGTTTTTTTTAAACCCCCATGTCATTTTTCTTTAATTTTTTCATTTATATCCCAGGGGGTTTTTTAATAATGGGGGTCCCCCCCAATTTTTTTTTTTGTTTTCCCCTTGATTTTTTAAAAAGAAACCTAATTTTTGGGGCCCCCTTTTTTTCCCCCCTGCCAAAGTGGGGGTTGGGGGGGAACAACGAAAAAAACAAAGGGGGGGGGGGGGGGGGGGGGGGGGTTTTTCTTTTCTGGGGCCCCCCTGAGCCGAAAAGCCGGAGAACCCCCAACGGGCCCCTTCCCCCCGTCCCCCCCCGGGTTTTTAAGGGGGTGGGTTTTCCCCCCCTGGGGGTAGGTTTTTTTTTCCCAAAACATGGGGGAGGGCCCCCGAGGGGTTTTATTTTCGGGGTTTATGGGTTTTTCGGGGGCCCCCAAATTGGGGCTTTTTTTTAAAAATGATTTCGGGGGCTTTCTTATCTTCGGTTTTTTTTTTTTTTTTTTTTTAAAAAAACCCCAAATGGGGCCCTTTTTTTTTTTTTTTTGTTTTTTTTCGGGTTTGTTTTTTTTTTTGGGGTTTGTGGGGTTTTTTTTTTTTTTATGTTCCCCTTTTTTTTTTTATGTTATTTCACTTTTTTTTTTCTTTTTTTTTATTTTTTTATTGTAGTTTTTATCGTTTTTTTTTTTTAATTTTAATTTTTTAAAAGTTTCTTTTTTGTGGTTTTTATAGGTTTCGTATTTGAATGTTTTTAAGTTCCCTTTTTTTTGTACTACCATTCTTTTTTAAATGCGTTTTTTTATCGTTGTTTGTTTGTTTTTATCGTTTCCCGTTTTTTTTTTTTTGTCTGTTTTTTTATCTTTTTAAACTTTTATCTGCAATAAAACCCCGTTTTTTTACCGTATGCTTAGTTTTTTATAAAAACGCCAGACCTTAAGTAAAGGATTAACGGTTACAAATTGCTTGTGAGAACAAACTTTTCAGTGGAAATGGTGGATAGTTTTTCTTTATTTTAAATCCAAAGGTGGCCTACTTGCTTAATTTGCGGTATACCCACATTTATAATTTACCCCCCACCTCGTACCGGACCTTTATATTTTTCACACCAAAAAACAACCAACCCAAACCCCCCACCATACTACCCCCTACACTTCCCTTTTCGCTCCTTTCCCCACAACCCAAAACTTGTTTCTTAACCCCTAAATTCCTTCTCCCAAATACCACTACGGTTTTTCCATACGAATAATTAAATGGGGTGGTAAAGCAAATGACTCCTATTTAACATATTCTTGCGGAGAAAAAAAACTGTAATTTAGCTTTTTGGGGGTTTTCAACAACAAACCCATACCAACGGGTTTTTTTTTTGGCGGCGAGCGGCGGGGGACGAAATCCAAAGTATAAAAGTAACCACCCCTTGATTGGTAAACCCAGACCCCTGCTTACTGTGCTTCATGTAAATAAGTTGAGAAATTACAAGGTAACTAGCGCTTTAAAAAAAAAAACTTGGGGGGCGCATACTTTTAGTGCTCAAACAAACCCACATGGTGGTAAAGAACAGTTACTCCCCTGATTTTCGATGGCACCAACAACGTATGGAGATTACTTTATTTTTGCTTACAAAATTGCAAAAATTCTTTGAGTTTTTTAGTATTTTGTTTAATTTTATACTGAAACCCTTTTCAATATGGGGAAAAAAGGAGAAAAAGAGGGCACCTTTCGAAGGGGGACGATGTTACTGCAGGGACCGTCAAAATGCTAGTTCACCCCCCCGGTCAGCCGGGGTGTCCGCCGAAGGGGGTCCCCCCGCCAATGGGGGAGTTCGCGGGGAGAAATTTAGGGCTTGGGCCTAAGTACGAAGAGTTAAAGGTCAGCGTTTTTTTTTCCAACAAAAAACTTAACCGACCCAAACTTGCCCAGGTTAACCCCGGCACTGCCGCCAAAATTGGGGCCCCCCCCCCCCCCCAACAAGGGCCCCCAATTTGCAGTGGCCTATGTTAATAGTTATTTTTGCTACAGGCAAAAAATACTATACCTACTGGGTTAGGACTAGCGGCACGCTAGTCCTAACCCCAAACTCCGGTTTAAGTACGTCCCTTTGTAAAAAGATGTTGTTCCGGCCTTTAAGGCCGAAAACTCCTGCTTCAACAACCATTAAAGGAGTAATCAGGGAGGTCGAATCCAGGCTTAGGCCATATCCGGAAAATGGCGAACGCAAACCTCATGGCCGCCGGTCCGCAGATTTGATAGTTCAACTCTCCCATATTCTACGGAAATCACCCTCGGTGGGTTAGGACTTTAAGGAGAAAAATTTCAGGGCCAACATGTTTCTTCTGCCGACTTCTTTTAATCAACCTGGAGTAAATTATAGGTTGGCTTGCAGGGAAAGCACCGATCGGGGGATTTCCTTTGTGGGGACCATAGAATCGGAACGTTTTATTCAAGTGTGTGAGGGAATTTACCCGCGATCCGTCGGGATGCCGGACGAAATTAATCCCGCCCGCATATTTCTTCAGGGATTGGCGCCTCAGTGGGTTGAGGGGAAGCTTTAGCCTTGAAGGAAGAAAGACCCACTTTCAAGTACTGATAGACTGCCCTGCGCAAAGAATGTTGAAGTATTAGAATGGACTAATATCAAGTCTACGGGGAAATCAGGTCCAAGACACAACGGCGAGTCCTCCACCGCACTCGGAAATCCCCTATGTATTGCTCCTACCATAAAATCCAACATTTCCCACGATACGAAAGGATTGTAAGGGGAAGGTAAGAATACGTCAGAACGTAAACCTCCGTTTAAGGTGCTACACGTGTAATGGGGCAGGTCATTTTGCGCAAAACTGCCCCCCTTTTTTCCCACAGCCCACGGGGCCGCGACCATCCCCAGCTTCCCCGTGCGGCAAATTCAAATAGCCCACAAAACGCATTGAGAATACGGCCAGATTGCCACCTGTTAACGATAAGGTCAACATTAGGAAAAGGGGGCCTGTCTCTTTAAAGTTTAAACGGTGTTCTTTGCACCTTGTTTTTATTGATACGGGATCAGGAAGCTTTTTTGCTACTGGTAGTGGGGGCACGACGCCCCCCCACCCACTGTTGCCACGCTATGCCTTCGGCCACACCCCCCGTTGGCCCGCTGGGTTTTTTTCTTTCGAAAACGAGCGAAACAAGCGAAACGAGCGAAAACCGGACCGTCTTGGGCCATCCCCTTTCAAGGACGTTCGCGTAACTTTCCGTCTATCTTCACGGTACCTTTGGGTTCAGGCAAGAAGGGAGAGGACGCAAGGGGTTTTGGAGGGGGGGGGGCCTAACCCCCCCCCCCGGGGAAGGGGATT
>NW_023652435.1:2500-5268 GCF_015228065.2 Penaeus monodon
ATGATAATGATGATAATGATGATGATAATGATAATATTGATGATAATCATGATAATAATGATGATAATAACAGGAATTGTCTCCATATATAATAAAAAAAAGGTAAAAGAAAATAATTCCCAAAAGTCGAAAAAGCGGCAAAATCTAGCAAAATATAGCCTTTTGAGAGTATACTCCAAAATGACGTTTTTTCGATTTCTCTGATGATTTTGGCAATTATTAGGTAATAATGATAATAATTACCAAAATCGTATTAATCATGACATTAATGAGGATAAAAGTGAGAATAAAGAGAATTTTGATAACATTTGATGATTATTAATATTATCAATATTATCATTATTATTATTATTATTACTATTATTATTATTATTATTATTATTATTATTATTATTATTATTATTATTATTATTATTATTATAATATCGTTATTAATATTATTATTGTTATTATTATCATTATTATCATTTTTGCTATTAGTATAATTGCAAAAATAATTATTACATCAGTAATAATTACTGTAATAACGATATTAATTAAAATAATGATATAGATAATTATTATAATATCGTTATTATTGTTATTTTTATTGTTATTTCTATTATTATTGTTGTTGTTATTAGTATAGTTGCAAAATTATATATTATAACTGCAATAATTGCAAAAATAATGATAATAATTGCAATAATGATTGTAATAATTGCAATAATGATGATAATAATTGCAATAATGATGATAATGATGATAATGATGATGATAATGATAATATTGATGATAATCATGATAATAATGATGATAATAACAGGAATTGTCTCCATATATAATAAAAAAGGTAAAAGAAAATAATTCCCACAAGTCGAAAAAGCGGCAAAATCTAGCGAAATATAGCCTTTTGAGAGTATACTCCAAAATGACGTTTTTTCGATTTCTCTAATGATTTTGGCAATTATTAGGGTAATAATGATAATAATTACAGAAATCGTATTAATCATGACAATAATGAGGATAAAACTGAGAATAAAGAGAATGAGAATTTTGAAATCATTTGATGATTATTAATATTATCAATATTATCATTATTATTATTATTATTACTATTATTATTATTATTATTATTATTATTATTATTATTATTATTATTATTATTATTATAATATCGTTATTAATATTATTATTGTTATTATTATCATTATTATTATTTTTACTAGTAGTAAAATGGCAAAAATAATTATTATAAAAATAATAATTATTACTATAATAACGATATTAATTAAAATAATGATATAGATAATTATTATAATATCGTTATTATTGTTATTATTATTGTTATTTCTATTATTATTGTTGTTGTTATTAGTATAGTTGCAAAATTATATATTATAACTGATATAATTGCAATAATAATGATAATAATTGCAATAATGATGATAATAATTGCAATAATGATGATAATGATGATGATAATGATAATATTGATGATAATCATGATAATAATGATGATAATAACAGGAATTGTCTCCATATATAATAAAAAAAGGTAAAAGAAAATAATTCCCAAAAGTCGAAAAAGCGGCAAAATCTAGAAATTTCAAATTTGAGAGTATACTCCAAAATGACGTTTTTTCGATTTCTCTGATGATTTTGGCAATTATTAGGGTAATAATGATAATAATTACCAAAATCGTATTAATAATGACAATAATGAGGATAAAAGTGAGAATAAAGAGAATTTTGATAACATTTGATGATTATTAATATTATAAAATTATCATTATTATTTCATTATTCCTATTATTATTATTATTATTATTATTATCATTATTATTATTATTTTATTATTATTATTATAGTATTTTTATTATTATTATTATTATTATTAGTTGTATTTTTTTTATTATTAGTATTATTAGTAGTATTATTTTTATTATTTATCATTTTTATCATTTTTACTAGTAAATTGATTGCAAACATAATTATTATAACAGTAAAAATTACTGTAATAACGATATTAATTAAATAATTATATAGATAATTTTTATAATATCGTTATTATTGTTATTATTATTGTTTATTCTACTATTATTGTTGTTGTTTATTATAGTTGCAAAATTATAATTATAACTGCAATAATTGCAATAATAATGATAATAATTGCAATAATGATGATAATTATTGCAATAATGATGATAATAATTGCAATAATGATGATAATGATGATAATGATGATGATAATGATAATATTGATGATAAAACAGATAATAATGATGATAATAACAGGAATTCTCTCCATATATAATAAAAAAGGTAAAAGAAAATAATTCCCAAAAGTCGAAAAATAGGCCAAAATCTAGCGAAATATATTCTTTTGAGAGTATACTCCAAAATCACGTTTTTTTTGATTTCTCTGATGATTTTAGCAATTTTTAGGGTAGTAATGATAATTTTCCAAAATTCGTTTTTAATCATGACAATAATGAGGATAAAAGTGGAATAAAGAGAATTTTGATAACATTTTATGATTATTTAAAATAATCAATATTATCATTATATTTTTATATCTATTTATTATTATTATTAGTATTTTTATTATTATTATTTTTATTATTATTATTATTATTATATTATTATTTTTATCATTTTTATTTCATTATATTATTTTTTTATGATATCGTTATTAATATTAATATTTTAAATTTTTATCATTATTATCATTTTACTGTAGTTTTAATTGCAAAAATAATTATTATAACAGTAATTTAAATTACTGA